>NC_080425.1:83624950-83794950 GCF_029873635.1 Malania oleifera
CAGGGTTTGTCGACGAAGGCAGTATGTCCATCGACGAAATCCCTTTAGTTCTTCGTCGCCAAAATTCAGAGCGTCGTCAACAAAGAAATATCAAACGAGCCAAAGGAAATATCCGGATGGGGTTTGTCGACGAAGGTAGAGCTTCATCCACGAACTAAGTGGCTGGTTCGTCGACGAAGGCACCGCCTCATCGACGAATTTGACTCGTCCAAAGGCTCTATAAATATCATTTTTGGTTGCTTAAAGGTTAAGAAAATCCAAAAACTATCTCTCACTCTCTCTCTTTAGAACTAGCGAGTTCTCTCTCTCTCTCTCTCTCTCTCTCTCTCTCTCTCTCTCTCTCTCTCTCTCTCTCTCTCTCTACTTTCATTTGTCGTTCGTCGTCTATTTCTATGATCGGAAGTTTCTGCGTGGATCAAGAGAGGAAATTTTACAATTATAGCAGATCAGATCGTCGTTTTAAAGATTTTTGGGATTGTCCCTAAATCGAGGTAGGGATCTGATTTTGTTTCTGATTCAGTAGTTACATAATAGTCGAGATTATAGTAAGGTATCATTCTTCGGTTTTAGGTTTCGGGGATCCTGGGTCGTTGTTTTGGACCAATCAGTTCGTGTTTCGGAATTTGAAATTAGGTAAGGGGATTTGTTTACATCAGTCATTTTTAGAAAACTAAACCTCTAAAAAGTTAGCTTATATATATATATGCATGTATTGACTGCTTATTTGCAAAGTTATCACCAGGTAAAAATGTCGGTTTTATGATTTTGGTAAAAATGAGGGTTTTTACGTACGATCTCAAAACTTTTCAAAACTTTTTTATTTGCATAAATCTTAACATATGAGATGTTTGAACCCTTTGTTTTCCATTTAAATGATATTTATTGAGTTATATACTATATAGCGTATTTTGATCAAATGAGTGTGACATATGATATGAAATGGAATATGTAAATATGTTTAAATACATATATGAACTATGGGAACTAGAGTTCCATTTTGTTATTTGAAAATGTGGAAAGCAGGTGCCGGTTGTATACCAAGCTATATACGTAAAAAGGGTTAAACCGAGAGGGTGTGTGCCAGTTTATACCACAGTGTGATTGAATGAGTTTGTGAAAATACTGGAACTGTACAGGTGATTTGTGAATGTGAAACAACGTTTTACAGTAAATTGTATACATGATATTTGGAAACCGCATCTTGTTACTATTAGAGCCCTAAAAAGTTCACCGTTATAAGAGAGCCTTAAAAAGCTCAACGTTAAGCGTTGTTCCGTTGCTTTATATATATATTGGATACAATGCAACCACACATATGATTTTCAGTGTGGGTATCAAGATAGTTGGCTAGATATTGGAGTGGCCACTGGTGGATTAATGGATCAGGTGGTACCAATTGGATTATAGTAAATTGCACAACTCGTAGGCCAAGGGGTAATGTGTTGGTAGTTGTCCTTATTGTATCTAAGCTGGACATTGATCTAAATATGCATATTTATGATTTGAAACTAAAATGGGCAAAGTCACAAGTTTGAGTACTGGGCGAAGAGATCGTACAATGTATGGGCCTGTACCCTACTCTAACCTCGGGAACTCTCTCTTGTTATGATGCTAACCATCTATCATAGGATTTATGTCTATATATCTCCTATATTATAGTATTGAGAATATTCATTACATGTATCTATTTTCAATTGAAATAAATGCGTGTGGTCACACACTGATGTAATATCTTACACCTTATTGAGAAGTGTCTCACCCCAACATACAACCTTTGTTTCAGGTCTTACAGGGCGTCGGTCCTAGTTGCTAGAGGGACTTGGAGGGTCGTTTTGATTTTAGCTTACGTAAGTGTTTTATGTGTGTAATAAACTTAGTTCAGAATACCCTTTAGGAGATTGTAAAAACTGATTATGTTCTAAGTATGGATGTATGTATTTGAGGATACAGTTAGCAAACTTTGGTATGTTTTTTTAAATTTCCATATGGATGTTTATGTTTTTCGTTGTGCATGAAATTGTAGATCAGTATGAAACACCTGTATCTCCCTATTCAGGGCAGAACATATATGTATGCTATCAGGGACAAGGTATTAAATAGGTGTCGTAGCACTCTGGGGCCGTATAACGGGCTGGGGCGTTACATACTGAGAGGTGTCCCACTCTAATAATTAATTTATATTTCAAGATGTACCGGAGATCAAGCCTAGAAAGCTTTTGGGTGGGGTTAGAAAATATAATTTAGAGTAAGTGTTTGTGTAATATCAATTAAATATGTTTGTATGTTTCACGTGATGTAAATATTGTTACTTGGAGATACCCATGTAAATTTGGTGGTTTAGTACTCTAGTATTATAATATTTGAGGTTTTAAATTATTTTCGCTGCTTTTATTGATTTTATTTATGGAAAGTTACACCTTGGACCCCACTGGGTTCGGGGCGTCACATTTCGGGCACCCCACTTATTTATGTTTTTTTTTTTTTTTTACTAATTTGGTCACGACCATGAAGGATTAGCTTGAACAATCGAGATGGGGGAAAACTAACATCAACTGCCCCAGTTTCAAGATGGACAATACCAATTTGGACTAAGGCTAGGGTCTCATTTTCTAAGCAGATGACTTGATATGGGCCTAGGTCAGGTGCCCCAGTTTTAGAGTAGGCAATGCAATCGGACCTGGGTCAGTGCCCTAGTTTTAGAGAGGATGATTGGATTCAGACTAGGTCAGTTGCCCCAGTTTCAAAGCTGATGAATCAATTAAAGCCTAAGACATCTGCCCCAATTTTAACAAGGATTTCTTAAACCAAGATGGAAAACGGATGCACAAAATTTTATTAAAACAAGTGTGAAGAGATGATGCAATGCGGTGTATGTATGTTGCTACCTAGGATGCAAGTATGCAAGGTGTATGCCTATTGCTATGTGTATAAGAATATGTATGTTTTTTTCTTTTTCTTTATGCAATGCATGAAATGTACGATGACATGAAGGTTTTCTTTCCCCAATGTGCTCATAATCGACAAAACCAACTTTGAATTTTAATCCGGTATAGATGCCCCTGAATCAATTTCGTTGCAATTCGTCGTGGAATCTGCCTTAGTTACCTTCATTTGTGACTAATCCTACCCATCTTGCATTCCACAAAAATGACCTTCTTTGGATCGGATCCTTAATGCTTTAAAATGAATATGCAAACAGACAACCTAATCTCAGAAAGGAATGCTCAAACTTGTTTGTTTTCACTTGACTTTCTGTTCTTGCTTAACAGGAAACAATTTTACTAGTACTTTGTAACTTTTGTTGTTGGCTTAGCGAATCACATTATTGGGCAAACATATTTTCTTTTTTCTTTTCTTTTTCATTGACCCCCTAACTACAGGTTCTTTCTCGCTCATATCAAATTTTATGTCTAGTGTCTTATTGAGTAATCTGATCAGGATCCCGATCTCAAGGTGGGCTTTGAGACACATGATGAAATGTAGGCTAGGGATTTAGGTTTTAACAAGAATAAGGAAACCAAGGCTCAAAAATCTCATCCCATAACAAAAAATTCTGCCCCAGTTTGGGACGCCATATTCGCAAAGTATTGACCGAACTTGTTATTTGAACAAGCTGCCTATTTACCTTTTCAAGATCAGGTCATTACGTAATTTAGACTCAACATTGAGTCTGACAATTCATTTAAGACAATAATGTGTATACCAATCAGGTCAGGTCTTTTATCTGGACTGTAATGTAGGCTTAGGGGTATAGGTTAAAGAAGAAAAGGGTACAATACGACTCAAACTTTGCTGAACTTAAAAAGGTAATCCTTGGTTAAAGATCACATATTAAGCATGTCCCTTTTCATTTTCTTTCTTTTTCTTCTTTTTCTACATTTTCTTTTTTTTTCTTTCCTTTTTATAGAGACTTTTTTAGCATCATGTTCATAGGGAGCTTAAGTGAGACTAATTTTTTAAAATTACCCCAGTGTGGGGTGTGATCATTTGACGGGTTAATCAAGAATTAAATTCTTTTAGGCTCAAGGTGTAACAACCCACAATTCATACCATTTTTTTTTTATAGTTGTAAACTATATTACTCTGATACCCCTGTAATACTTATTATAGCATCTCGGTCCCAAAGTGGGTACTGAGGAATCCCTGTTCATAAGATAATATACCTATGCAGCGGAAAACATAAGATCATATAACCATAATACAATACCAGAATTCAGTATCTTCCCAAAACATATATAAACATCACTCCAGCATTCACCACTAGATCTTCTAGTATCTACACCAAAAATGCATCTCCCAACATACACTTACTCTTCTGATAGGGTAGTATAAATGTCCCATCTATCTCCGAGCCTGATCTGCTCGTCTAGTTGGATCACCTGAAATATATTAAATTACTGAGATGAAACAACTCTCAGTAAGATGAAATATACTATTACCAGTGTGTGGCAACTAAGTTTACTTGAACTACATATATATATCTGTAATCAACTGAAATTGAGATAACATATAAAATAAAATACAGTATGACTCACACCTATGTGGCTTAAAATACAATTGTTTCTAAACTTTCTATTTAATCATACTTTTAATATCTGTAGGTATATCTGTTGTTTTTTGTACATTTATATATATAATTGTGAAAAACTTCCCTAGATGGTTGTATGTCATGATTTAACCCCTCATGACAGGGTTGTGCGACCTGTAGGCGGAACTTAACACTGGTTGGCCTACCAGGATAAGTCAATTGAAACCTCTACCATCAGATCGGTCGCCTCAACTCGGACTACCGAGGAGTCTGCAAGCTTTCCCAAGGCACGATCGACTACTAATAAAATCCACACACTATCTAAGATATGTGATTGCACTCTATACTGCAATAGCTACGATACCGTGCTCCGTAATCTGATCTATCCCATTAGGGTTTGATACTATATAATACTGTTATATATCTTACTGGTTTACCATGATTCTGTAAAACTGTATTGACTATAACGCTGTAATAAACTAATCTGTATAAACTGTAATAACTATATGTTATGGTTCTATAATATCTGTATGTCATGGTTTTGTAATCTATATATCATGGTATTGTGAAAGTTGTATATCTGAATAAATTGTAATATCAGAATAAAATGTGTAAATCGTAGTTCTGCAAAACACTGTATAGTCGTAGCTCTGTAAATGAAACTGTATTTTGTGTGTAACATAATTCTATAAAACTATATAATCGTAATTCTGGAAAAGTTGTGTAGAATACTATACTATACCAATAATTCTCACGCCACACCACTAAATAAATTCATTAACTATAATCTATAAAACTATATAATTTCTTACTCTGAAAACCCATAAACATATACTACACTTTTCTGGTAAAAATTTCTGATTTAACTAGCATATTATGTTTTCTTTACTTAACTAACTGGGAGGCTTGACCTCAACTTTATCCTCACGCTCGCAGCGTACCAAACTCAAAACCCTGAAATAATGTATATTTCCTAATTCAATCAACCCAAACTCAGAATAATAACTATACTCGCCTTTTTCCCCAGGCTCACATATATCTTTATCCATGAAATTCTAAACTGCTAGTTATTTATCAGCGTTACCTGAGTTCCTGAGAAAACACCCGTTGGGATCCTCAACCCATGCCTGTGGTGTTTGGAAACCCAAACCCTAAAATCACAACATCTTAATTTAATAAACTCAAACTTCAGTATATCTCCACCTAATACAAAATCTAGGTTCAGAATAGCCAGATAACTACAAAAATCCTAAAATAACCTACTTACAATGATTTTGGGATGGTGCATAACTCCTCAAACCAAATATCTGCTCGGCTAAGTTGTAGAGAATCTTTGTGGGATCATCGTGGTAACTTCTGATCATCAAACTGGAGAAAAACAGGGCCGAAAACTTAGAGAGAAGGTAAGAGAACCGGATTTTTAGAGAGAAACAAAGAAAAGAACAATTCTCTCACTAAAAATTCAATTTTCGATTTTATATAGGCAGTTGTCCAAGTGGCTTCGTCGACGAGCCACGTGTACTTGTTGACGAACCGAAGAAGGAAGTTTGTCAATGAAGATCATGGGTTCGTCAACGACAGTGACTGTCCCGAAATCCTGCTCTTGGTATTTATTTGTCGATGAGACACATGTCCTTGTCGACGAGTCAAAGAAGGTAGTTCGTCGACGAAGCCCTATAGATTCCCCTTTATAATTTCTTTTTCCTTATTTTCTCCTTTCTTTCCTTTCCTTTACTCTTTTCTTTCATTAATTTCCATAATTTAAATCTTCCGGGTCTCTACATTAGGGGGCTTACAAGGGATTTCTTCTTCGATCTTCTTATGGGTAGCAAAAAAATGGATTGCCGTCATTTTGGTAGTGGCCATTGCCTCAAATGACTTGTCAAGCTCCGTGAGACCCAAACCCAAGTTAAATTTATGGTAAACTGATTTTTGAGAAAAAAAAAAAGTTGGTTTTAACATATACGTTCGGGTTCCAATGGGTTAGCAAGTCGTAAATGACAATTTGGTTTTTTCAGAGAAAACTGGTCGACCAAATATGGCCACCCTTCATTTGATCGGGGCATAATCATCATACTTTTAAAACACCAATTTGTTCATCGACTTGAGTAGATGTGAAGCTTGATAAGTTGTTTATGTCTTCTCAATCAACAAAACTTTTTGTCCCTATTTTGTAGAGGGGTCCTTGACAAATTTTGGCTTAGAGACCTTTTTTTTTTTTTTTTTTTTTTTTCATTTTTTTAATTTTTCATTTTTTTTCCTCTTTTTTTTTCCTTTTTTTTTTTTTTTTTTTTTTGTTGTTGCTTTTTTTTTTTTTTTCATTAATTAAGACCCCTTTGTATCAGTGAAATCATTTCCTATGTTACCGCACAGTTTGCAAGCTAACATAGACAAAGGTCATAAGGTGATGTGATGAGATTAAAATGCATTTCATTCAACTTAAAACGCCAAACAATTCAAACAACTTGATTTGTCCATTACACATATCACTCCTTTGATTCAACCTTTCATGCATTTGCATTACATTTCCAGAGTGGATAATCAGTCGGTCTTCCAAACTTGTGTGCTTCCTTTTTACTCATGCTGCTTTCCTTTTCCTAGATGATTCAACATGGGTATGCACTAAATTACCAGGTGTATTTTCATCAAAAGGCAATCACCCTGGATTTCTTAAGGCTTGTACCTTATACTTAAGAGGCCAACATTTTTCAACTGAGTGACCTATTATTCCAGCATGATACTCGCATCGAATGTTTGGATCATACCATTTCGGGTAAGGGGGTTGTATCGGCACTCCTAGTATTTGGACCACCAAATGACTTGTCATCAATTGCGAGAGCAATTCTACATATGTCATCGAGATAGGCTGGATTTCCACTTTTTTCTTCCTTACTGGAGGCATCCCCTTCGTGTTTCAAACATTTTGCTCTCTAGGAAGAGGCACAAGCACCGGGGAAACTATTTGGGATTGTGCAACCAACTGCACTACTTGATTTACCGTGGGTTCTTAAGCAGTATTCCAATTTATCCCTTGAGTCTTGCTTCCCTGGCTGGGATACGTTTCGATCATCTGGGCTTCCCCTGCCTCCCTTTTGTCGGCCCACTTTTTGTTTGAACCTGAGTCTAAATCCGGACCTTCAGTTTTGTCTGTCTTGGTGGCTGCCTCAATTCTTCGTCCAGCCGAAACAATATCCATGAAGTCGTGGGGGGTTGATCCCAGAAGGTGTTCATTGTAGGGGTCCTTCAGCATATTCACGAACAAGGATATCGCTTCCCTATCGTTTACCGGAGGGATCGCCTAAGTGGCCATATCTCGCCATCTACATGCGGACTCTCGGAATGTTTCAATGGACCCCTTCTCAATCGCTTGCAGGGTCATTTGGTCTGGCACCATTTTAGTCAAGTGGTAGTATTGGGCCATGAAAGCATTGGCCAAGTCTTTCCAAGAGCCGACCCGGGTCCTGTCTTGCTGTGTGCACCAATGGATGGCCAACCTAATTAGACTGCTCTGGAAGTAGTGCATCATCAGTTTCTTGTCTTTAGAGTAGGCTGCCATTGCTTGGCAATACAATCAGAAATGAGTTCATGGACATCGGGTCCCATCAAACTTTTCAAAATCCGGGATCTTGAATTTTGGTGGTAGGACCACCTTCGGTACTAGGCAAAGGTTTGCCGGATCAACAGAACCGAGTGCATTAGTTCCTTCGATGGCTCTTAACCGCTCCTTAAGCATGTCACAGTGACACTCGATTTCTGATTTATTTACTCCCACACCTGTTATCAACATTGGAGATATTCCCATTACTAGAACTCCTGGTACTGGTGCAATTGGAATGAAGGGGGAGACATTCGGAAGAGAGCCTTCTGTGACGACAGGCAGTTGAGTCGAGGTTTGTCCTTGCATCGAGGTAAACCTCGGAGCATGGGTGGGGTCTAAATCATCTTGTACTTGTACCGCCTTGCCTTTTCCCATTAAGAGCTTCAAGATCTTACTCATTTTATCTCGCATTTCTTCTTGCACTTAGCCCATGCTCAGGACCCTACGTTCTAGTTGTTCCACCATAACCCTTGTTTTTCCTTCTGGTGTTGTAAGAGTGGGTATAGCGGTGGGTTCAATGTTGGAATTCTGAATTTTGATTCCGCCTGATTTTACAGGAAATTGGAATGTGATTACTGGCCCATTGGAGATGAAACCTGATGCATGGATTATATGTGAATTTATGCATGGATGCATGCAATGCCTAAATAATCATTTGGCCAGAATTTCGGAAAAAACCTCATCCATTAATGATCCAAGGAATGATCCATTTTTCCCATAGCAGGGTACGTTAGGAGGAAAAATTTGACTTTTTGATAAATGAATTGGATTTTTCTCGAAATATTGGCCAAGTGATATGAATGCCTAAATGGATGCAAAATGTACAACACAACACAAAACATTTGTCAACCATATGTACAACAAACATGGATTACAACCTGTGGGGAAGGATGTGGCTCCTATCCCAGCCCCGGGGTAAGTTTGGATAAACACGGGGTTCTCTGAGGCTCTACCCTAGGCAAGGGATCTTGGACAATCATGTGTGGGTAGGTTCTAATCCCTATAAACAACAGGTTCTCAGATTGAAACTTCAATCCTCCCCCATAGGGGTCCGAAAAAATTTCAAACTAAGCGGAGTAATTCACGCGCCCCCAAGGATCATGCTGAGACCTGAACCCGTAAAATAGGAAAAAGGGTGAAAAGGTAATTTTGGCAGAATTCGTCGATGAAGCCAAGGTTCTCGTCGACGAAGGCCCTTCCGTGCTTCATCACCGAAATTTTGAGCCTCGGAGATGAAGAGATCCCGACTGATAGGAAAAATATTGGACAAGGGTTCGTCGACGAAGGAAAGAGGTTCGTCAATGAAGAGCCTTCTGTGGCTCGTCGACAAAGGCACCATTCTTCGACAAGTTGGATCGGGTCAAGGGGTCTATAAATATCACTTTTGGTTGCTTAAGGGTTAAGAAACTCAAAATTCTCTCTCTCTCTCTCTCTCTAGAACCGGCGAACTCTCTCTCTCTCTCTCTCTCTTCGATCCTTCGATGTTCATCACCCAAATCCACAATCCGACGTTACCACATGGATTAGGGGGAAAACCTCTACGATTATAGCGGATTGGATCTTTGCTTTGAGGACTTCTGGGTTTTATCCCGAAATCAAGGTAAGATTCTAAGTTCATTTTTGGTTCGGTAGATCAGTAGTAAATAGGATTGTATTTAAGTAATGTTCTTCGGTTTATAGGTTTTGAGAACTCGGTTCACTGTTTTGGGAGCCGTATAGTTTGTGTTTTGGAATTCAAAAAAAGTAAGGGGATTTGTTTACATCAGTTTTTTTAGAAAACTAAACCACTAAAAAGTTAGTTATGTTTATATGCATGTATTGACTACTTATTTACAAAGTTTCACTAAGTAAAAGTGCCAGTTTTACGATTTTACGATTTTGGTAAAAATGATGGTTTTGGCATATGATCTCCAAACTTTTCAAAACTTCTTTATTTGTATTAATCTTAACGTAGGAGATGCTTGAACCCCTTATTTTCCATTTAAATATTATTTATCGAGTTATATGCTATATAACGGATTTTTACCAAATAAGTGTGCATAGTATGAAATGGAATATGTGAATCTGTTTAAATACGTATATGAACTATGGGAACTGGAGTTCCATTTTGCTATATGAAAATGTGAAAAATAGGTGCTGGTTATATACCGAGCTTTATATGTGAAAAGGGTTAAACTGAGAGTGCGTGTGCTAGTTTATACCACAGTCTGAATGAATGAATTTGTGAAAATACTGAAATTGTATAGGTGATTTGTGAATTTGAAACAAGTTAATTCGTTTAATCATAAATTGTATATATGGTATTTGAAACAGCAACTCGTTACTATCAGAGCCTTAAAAAGCTCACCGTTATATGAGAACCTTAAAAAGCTCACCATTATAAGAGATCGAGTCTTAAAAAGCTCAACGTTATATGAAGCCTTAAAAAGCTTAAGCGCAGTTCCATTGCTTTATACTCGATACAGTGCAACCACACATCTGATTTTCAATGTGGGTATCGAGATGGTTGGATTAGAGTGTGTCTATAACAACTCTTAATAAAATATAACATAATAAATAAAAATGGTCATCCCGAACCCGTGGTTAACCGGGACTCCTGTCAAACACAGTGGAAAACCTAGCAGCAGTAAAGTAAAATCTCAACATCCAATCATAAAACTTAATACTAGAAACATAATACTAGAGTTTACTACATCTCCAATATACTGTTTATATGTACAATCTCCAAAAAGTCAAAAACAACACTAGGACCATACAACAAAAATCTCCTAGTCCTAGTTCAACGCTTACCTTTCTAGTAGGGAAGCACCAATAACTCAACGGCGGCCTTGACCCGCCGGTCTCTCTGGGTTTCCTGAAAATCATTTAATGTTGGGGGTGAGACACTCCTCAGTAAGGGAAAATAAACTAAATACAATTGTGTGGCAACATGAACATTTAAAGTGCTTATACATATACAATACATTTCATAACTCTGAAAATAATCACAATATCATACTAGATAATCATGTACTTTTATACTTGTTAATAAATCATAACATACATAAGCATCTGTTATAACTGTAACACTGAAAATATACCCAGGATGAATTGCTAGCTAATGTCATATATTACCCCCCATGACGGGTTGTGCAGCTCCAAGGCGGGACCCGACAATGGCTGGCCGACCACTGCCGAATCAAATATGTCTGTAAGTACAATGAGCCCGCCACACCCTAGTCCGGACTGCCAGGTGGACGTCCACACTCTACTGAAAGCCACATCGACTATCCATCTCCCATCCCCTCGTGGGATGGTTAGCACTAATCTGACGTAGATATCTGATCTACACATATAACTACGGTACTAAGCCCTGAACTGAACTAGACTTATATCCTGGTTGTAATAACATATAATACATGAACATACATAAAATCATCACGGCCTCGTGCCGAAACATAAATACGGCCTTCTGCAGAAATCATAAATACATGGCATCGCGCCAAAATCGTAAGTACGGCCTCGTGCCGATAATGTAAATACGGCCTTGTGCCGATAACATAAATATGGCCTCGTGCCAAAACATAAATATGGCCTCGTGCCGATAACATAAGATACATGGCCTCGCGCCAACATTGTTTCAGGTATATATATTCTGAAAATAATTCATTCATCATACATTTGTCAAAATGATCGTAACATAACATATCTTTTCATAATACCTGAAATCATACTTTGTTCATAAAATCTTTCATATCATAATATGTTCACATAAAATAATATTCATGCCACACGTGCACTGTATAAAATCGTACTTCTTATTCTAAAATCGTAATTCTCTGGCAACTTATACATATATATATGTTTCATCATAATAGCAGTATCTCCCAAACGTACATTTCATCTATAATATACTAGTATAACATTTGCTTTTTTGAAAATAAATTTACTCATAATTAATAATAAATTGCGTGGAAAATAACTGCTTTAGTTTATTCCTGTAATAACCCAAATATATATATATATATATATATATATATTAATAATGGTCATTTAGTTAATATCAAAACGAAAGTGTTTCTCTGTTAGGATCCTTGATTTCATGCTTGATGCTTAAGAAAGACCTTATCTAAGCGAGTGCTCAGAGACCATTGCGGCTCAGTCGCTCCCTGAAGGTCGGTCTGGTCAAAATGGAATTTCATAGAATAAAACAGGGTAGACACTGTTTATATACGTAAATAAGTGCATAAAATAATGTTTTGACTGACATAATCTGTAGAAATATATGATAAAATAATAATAATTTAGGTATCCAATGCGGGGCCCACAAGACTGTATGGGGCCCACATGAGTCCTGAAGCCATGTAGAGATTTACACGAGTGTCGAAGCTATGTAGGATGCATAAAATCGTATGAGGATTATTCGAGTTACGTAAGATCCATTTGGGTCTCGAAGTTGTGTGGGGTCCACATGAGTTTTCAAATTCAAATTTAATTCTTATTCAAAAATAAATAATAAAATAAATAAATACTAAAAATAGTTTAAAAGTAATAACAATGATAATAATAATGATAATAATGATTAAGAAAAATAATAAAATAATAAAATAATTAATTAACTAATTGATTAATTAATTAGGTAAGTAATTAATTAAAAATTTATTTAATGAGAATGGTGGCAAACACTCCCATATGGCCTCCATTCCCATCTCATACTCAACCCATACCTTGCCCATCCCTTGCCTATTCTTTAATTTAAAAAAAATTACAATTTCAACCCTTTCCCCACACTTTTACAAATTCCATTTCTTCCCCAAAATTTTCCTATAAATAGGGAGCTCTTAACCTTCGTTTTTCACAACAATTTTCCAAGGAAGAGATGGATTAATGAGTGAAAGAATTTGTGATGGAAAGAGAATTTTTGAGTAAGTTCTCACTCACCTACTCTTTCCGATCTCATCTCTTAGAGATAGTTACAGTGTTCGTAGCACAAGGTAAAATAAGAAGGTAAGTAAATTTGATTATGTTAGGATTTTTATTTAAATTTTTATACCCGAGTTTATTTGTAAGTAAATTTGATTATGTTAGTTTTTTTTTATTTAAAATTCATACCCGAGTTTATTTTGTAAGTAAATTTCAATTATATTAGTTAGTTCCATAAAATTTCCACGAGTTTATTTTTTTTACACATATTTAATTATACTAATTCTATCTTTAATATACTTGCATTTATTCTTTTTAGTTAAGAAATGTTCTAATCCCCTCAGGTAAATTTTCAGCATTTCTTTCTATTCAAAACAAAAATTATATATATTTTTAATACAAAAATTGTGTGGCATGAGTTTATTTCTACGTTATATATATTTTTTATGAAAATATGAGTAAAGATGAGATTTTCACGAGATTATTTTAAATTGCATAAATTATAATAAGATGGTTTTAAAATCCCTTATGGCAAAGGAAGTTCAAAGTTACAGATGTTTGGTACCACAGCTTAAAGTTTAAACGGATCAGAGTGCACTCACACTGTTTACAGAGCGGTTATTTATGTTAGTGGATTTCTCCTGAGTGCACACCTGGTTTCGGATTAGAACTTAATAAGGAAAATCTCACTTAAAGTTTACGTACGTTGATTTAGTTTGGTCAGCCAGCCAACTAAGTCTAGTCTTCGGACCGCACAACCTGGTCATGGGGGTAAACATGACTTACGGCAAATGGGCCTAAGGGTGGTTTTTACAATATATGTTTATACATATTTAATTACGTGTACAAAGTTACTGATGATTTGAAGGAAAAATGTAAGTTTACATGAAAAGGATCATTCTGGTACTTAAATGACGATCTAAGGAAAACGTATAAGGAAAAGTATATGTATGTTTATTATTAAATATTTTTACAGTTTTAAAGTTAAAAGTTTAATTTAACAGTTATAGTATATGATTATAAAATTTTTACTGTTGTAATTGATGGTAAAAGTTTTATGCATAAATTTTTAAATTTACATTTATTTAAAAAGCAATTTTGAAGTTATAGTATTAAATATTGTTTTATGAAATTTTTAGAAAAACTCAATTTGGCTACACACTAATAATAATTTTATTTACTTACTGAGCGTCATCTCACTCCAATCATATTTTTATTTCAGATAACTCTGAAGGGCATGTCGGAAATCAGGCTTAGCAAGCATGCAGGTGGGGATTAGAAAAAATAAAGATTGATTAGAAATATTAGTATGATTTCAGATATTTATGTTTGTGTAATTTTTCTTCTTTTAAAATAAATAATTGTAATATGGATAATTAGGGCTTTGATTTAATAATAATTGAGTTTATTTGCTTCCGCTGTAAATTAGTAGTAAAAAGTAAATATCTCATACCCTTCGGAGTTGGGATGTTACAATTCCCTTACCTGACTATTGAGAAAGCCCCTAAAATATCCTAACCTGACCCCCGTATGACTTCCTGATCAATACCCTGAAATTCAAAACTCCCAGTATTAAACATCAGTATTTTCATGTGTACATCAATTTCTATGACTACCATAAAGTCTAGTTTGGCTTAAAAAGCCTTACCTCAACTAAGGGATGATTTCCAACTTCATTTTCCCCACGATCCGCTTCGACAAACTCGTAGAGAATTCTGCCAGGAGCATCGTGGTAGCCTCAAATCTTCGATCTGGCGTAAAACTAGCCAAAATCGAAAAGAGAGAGAGTGAGAGGGTCGAAGAGGAGAGAGAGAGAGAGAGAGTGAAAAGGAAGCTTGCAAATGAAATAAAAATCGGATTTTTCATATATATAGACAGCAGAATTCGTCGACGAGCCCGACCTTCGTCGACGAGCCCGACCTTCGTCGACGAGTCCTTCACAAATTTCGTTGATGAAATCCACTCCTCGTCGATAAAATTCAGTCAGCTCCGAAACCCCTCTCGGCATTTTCTCGTCGACGAAGTCTTGTGTTCGTCAAAGAAATCTTTAAAGCCTTCCTCAACGAAATCCTGTATTCATCGACAAAGCTTGGCAGCTTCCCTTCTTTTCCCATCTTCCATTTTCCTTTTCTTTTATCATTTAAATTCCATTTTATTCGGGTTGTCACAGTGTCTCTAGTGGATTAATGGACCAGGTGGTTCCAGTTGGACTATAGTAAATTGCACAACTCGAGCCAAGGAGTAGTGTTGGCATTTTTTATTATTGTTTCTATACTAGACAGTGTTCTAAATATGCATATACATGATTTAAAAGCTAAAATGGGTAAAGTCACAGGTTTGAGTACCAGGGTGGAGGGATCATACAGTGTATAGGCTTGTAGCCTACCCTAACCTCGGGAACTCTCGCTTGCAACAATGCTTAATTATCTATTGTTGAATATATATATATGCTATACATATGTAACTACTTTCTACTAGTTTGAATATGTATGGTCACGCACGGATGTAATATCTTCCATGCACTTTACTGAGAAGTGTCTCACCCCAACATACAACCTTTGTTTCAGGGCCTACAGGACGTCGGTACTAGGTGCTAGAGGGACTTGGAGTGTCATATTGTGTTTAGGTTACTTAAGTGTTTGATATATGTAATAGACTTAGTTCAAAATATCTTTTGAAGATTGTAAGAACATGTTATGTTTTAAGTACGATCGTATGTATTTGAGGATACAATTAGAAACTCTGGTTTTGTCTATTAGATTTCCATATGGATGTTTATGTTTTCTGCTGTGCATGAGATTTCAAATCAGTATGAAACACTCATATGTCCCTATTAAGGGCGGGTGATATATGTATGTTCATTCAGAGACAGGTGTATTATACAAGTGTAGTAACACTCCGGGACCGTATAAAGGGTCGGGGCGTTACAGACCATGTCCCATGAGGGCTAATGATACTGTGCTCCTTTTTATTCCTGAAGGGTGAAGCCCGAGTAGAAGGCTAGTGAAAGTGTGTGAATTCATAAGCTCAACCTAAACTCACTATCCCCAAATTTATTTACATGTTTTTCAAACAAATATTCACATTTAAACTAAAATACTCACATGCTTATTCAAACAACTATGACAACAAATATTCACGTGCTTATTCAAAAGTATGAAAGCAAATATTTACAATTTAACATGCTAATTCAAAGAATGTGGAAAATATTCACAATTAACATGCTTACTCAACAACTATGGAAACAACAATCAATCAAACATATGACACATATGTACATCATAACAATCAAATATTAACACTATGTGCAAAACATGGTGGAGTAATCAAAAGGCTTATTAGATTTGAAATTAGGATACTTCTCGATTAATCACTAGCTTGACTCTCAACGTCCCCAATGGAGTCGCCAAGCTGTCGCGACGTCCTCCTGCGCGGGGCGGGAACACAACAATGTGTGTTGCCCCGGGGTACGTAAACTAGAAAAAGGTGGTTTCAAAATGATATTTTCGTAGAAAACATGATGTATGGAGTCGTCACTAACCTTTTGGAGTGTGGTTAGAACATTTGATTACTACCCAATTAAGGGTAGAATTGGTTTGTGTCACCAGAGTTGGGCTTGGGAGTATGGTTACATGAAGGGAAGGTCTTAGCACCCCCTACACGCCCGTTCTTATGAACGGTACCTAATTAATCGAAAATTATCCCAAAATAAATTTAATAAGATTTAGAAAATTACTCCTTATCAAAAGTGTAAAGAAAATGTACAAAACAAATACTATATAGATATTCCTTCAGAATTAGGGCATACCATACTCCGAAGAACTCAATGTCTTCCATTGCAATCATCGGGATAGAAAATCGAGAAAATAGTCTACAAAAATACACTCTCGGGGTTTTGAAATCTTTATAGAATTTTCTACGTGAAAAGTAATATTCCGGGAGGTTTTGGAATTTATTCAGGATGGAAACAATTTTCTGGGCCTCAAAACAATTTTTTTGATTTTTTTGGATTTTTGGTGATTTTTCTATATTTTCCTGAATTTTTAAAATAACAAAAAGACAATTAAGCAAAAACAATGAAAATCAAGTCCCAAAAATATTTTTACAATTTTCTCCAAAGTTTTCTAAATTTTTTTGTAATTTTTCTGAATTTTTTATGAATTTTTATGGGTTTTAAAAAGTTTAAATATAAAAGAAAATAAAAAGGCTAAACTGGTTTCATATCGGTTCAGAGGACCCGACCGGTTCGAGGAGAAAACCTGGCCAAAGGGGAAGGGTCAACTTGTTTAAGGTCTGATCAAGACCATCAAGTCAAATGCACATTGCCTTTCACGTGGATGATGCATGGTGTATGTATAAGCATGAATGCATGGATAAGAATGGACATGTATGTAGGGCGTATAAATGGGCACGCATATGCATGCATGTATGAATGAACAATGACATAGGTGATAATGTAATGCATGAACATGTGTATGCATGGATAAGAATGGACATACATGCATGGTGTGGGAATGGGCATGCATATGCATGCACGCATGAATGAATAATGACATGATGATGATGTATGTGTGTATGCATGGATGTATGTATATATACATGTGGGTATGTGAAAGTGTGTATGGCAATGAGTGTAAATGTGCACATAAGTGTGTTCAAAGACTAGCGTGTGCATGAGTGTGTGTAAGTGGTGTCAAACTCTACTTCACAACTCAACATTTCTCTCTGGCATTTCATCAAACAGTTTGCATGCATCGGACAAATTCCTACATTATTAGTGCATGTGAATCAACATTGTAATACCCCGAAAAAAAATTAAAAACAAATCAAATTAAAAAAATTAATAAATTAAAATTATTAATCAATTAATTAGTTAAACATTATTAAATTAATGTATTAAATAAATAAGTAAAAAGAAATAGTATAATAAAAGGTTAAGAGTAATTATTAATTAATTAATTAATTAAATATTATTAAACTAATTAATTAAATAAATAAAAAAGAATAGTAAAAAATTTCTGGAATAAAGATATATATATATAAGTTTATTATAATTTGTTTATATAAGTTAAAGTATATATATAAGATTTAATAATATAATAATAGATATTATATAGGAAGTAAACTTTCTGAGGAAGAAATTTCCTTAGGAAGATCGCTGCTCTCAGTCTTTGCTCTTCGTCACTCCTCCGTCTCCATCTCTTTCTCTTCTCAATTTCTCGATGGATGTTCGGCCGATTGAAAAATAGAAGGTGTCGTTGAATTCCTAACTCCGCCACCGACATTTTTACAAGAGCAGATTTATAGTGGGAGCGGCATAGACACCATTCCTGAGGTAAAGTAATTTTTCCCTAATTTCTCAATTTCTTGTTAAATCTGTTGTTAAATCAACGATCAAGTACCATCATAGGATCCTAGTCATGATCGTCGTCATTTTGGCATGAATAAATTTTCAATTGAAATTTTCTAGGCCCCACTCCAAAGCGAGAGTGAGATTTGAGAAATTTGACAAATTAGTTATATTTAAGGGTACAATTGTTTTTTGGTATTTAAGGGTCTAAGAAATATTAAAATAGTATTTTATTTAGTATTAATTTAATGGAATTAGGATTTTTTATTCAGGATCCAAGTGAGCGCCGTAGGTATTTTTTGGGGTCCCTATTGGCGTAGTTCAAGAAACCAGGTAAGGAAAAAAATATATATTAAATCAGAATTTTTATGAATTTAATGAAAAATGAATTGTGTTATAAATACGTGTATATATTTCGGTATGTGTTTAAAATGCCTACCATTTAAATTATGTTTTTTCGAGTTTAGGGCTGTTTATTAGATACGTATATGCGAAAATGAATTGATGAAAGTGAAAAATATTCTCAAAATAATTATGTAAGAAATAAAATGTATTTTCAGTATATAAACATTAAATGTTAGTTGGCTTATTTTACAGGCAGTGTATGAATTTTATTATTAAATTGTGTGGCATGAGTAAATAGGAATGCTGTGTGGAAATATATATTAAATATATGAGATGCAGGTTAAGTAAGTAATGCATTGAGAATGAAATATGATATGAACTATACTTCTTGTGTATGTTAATGCAATCATGTAAACAGCTGAAAGATGTTAGGTAAAACAGCTGAAAGATGTTAGGTAAATATATGACAGTTGAAAAATGTTGGGTAAAATAGTTGAAAGATGTTGTGTAAAACAGCTGAAAGATGCTGGGTAAAACAGTTGAAAGATACTGGGTATGAAATGAAATGAAATGAAAATGGAAACGAATGAAACAGAAATGAAATGTGAAATGTGAACAATGTAAAATGAAAAAAAGCCACGTAAAGTGAAATGAAATGAAAAGTAAAAGATGCAAACATGAACAGTTGAGAAATGCAGAATAATGGCAAACAAAATAATATTTTATGGTATTATCAGTATTTATGTTAGTAGAACATGTTACGTTTGGGTGAAACAATTTCTTCGCCAGAGGGCTTGCTGAGAAAGGCAAGTACCCTGGTTATATCAAGTGTAGCAGTATGCTACATAACGTGCTAGGGTAGAGGGAAACTACTTGTATGGGCGGGTAGATTTTCATATCCTTCGGGCCTTCGCTGACAAACCATTGTTTGAACTGTGTGAGTACGAGATCTATCTAACACTAGAGGGCTTACTGAGTAAGGTGAGTATCCTAATATGCTTCAGTAGTGACTTTCTGGTTGTCAAATATATTAGAGCAGAGGGGTGCTACTTCTATGAGCCGGTAATCACCCCTATCCTTAAGTAATCTCATGGGTTAAATCTTTTGCATGTGATTGAATAAAATTAAAAATTGATTTCAGAAATTTTGTTAACGATTTTCAAATGTTAAATATTATGTTGTTATATAAACTCATGTTAGCCACACACTATTTTAATATATTGTTTCTTCTCTTACTGAGATGTGTCTCACCCGAATATGAATTTATCTTTTTCACGATTTACTCAAGATTGAACTTAGACAGCTTGAGGTTTTATAACATTTTGGGAGATATAGGAAAAAGGGTATAAACATTTTAATGATGTTTGAGAATATAATTATTTTATGTTTTATATTTTATATTTTAAGTCTTCTAGATTTTATGAATGGTTGTGAAACATACTGGTGTTGTGAATACTGGAACTGTAGGTTATGTTTTTGGAGATATGTATATATTTGAATACAGGTGGATGATTAATTTATTATAGATAGGAATAGTAAATTCTGGTATTATATAATTGAGAATTATAATTATGTTTTTCGCTACGTACATGATATTAGAATATGGATTATCAGCTAAATGGATGGATTAGTAGCACTCCGGGCCCTCGTAAGGGGTCAGGGCATTACAAACACATTTTCCAAAAGCATCAACAAAGCATTGAAAAACTATATATCAAACACGTGATGCAGCAATTCTAAGAAAACCCATACAAGCACAAGTATCGAGAATGCCAAACACTATGAACACCAAAGAAACATAATTAGACAAGTCTAGTTCGGGCATTTATCAAATAGGTGGTAGGTGCTAATGTGTGTGTGAGTGGTGCATGCATGCATGTGTGGTGTGTGTGTGTTCGTGAGTGGGTACGTGTGCGCATGAGTGGGTGAGTACATGCATGAGTGAGTTGGTGTGTGTTGTGCATGTGTGTGTGAAACATTGTGTGTGTGTGTGTGTGTGTTTGAGTGCATGAAACAGTGTGTGTATGTGTGTGTTTATGTTCGTAAAACAGTGTGTGTGTATGTGTGTGTTCGAGTGCATGAAACAGTGTGTGCGAATAGAGTGTGTTTTGATCGTGCAAACAGTGTGTGTGTGAAACATTGTGTGTGTGTGTGTGTGTGTGTTTGAGTGCATGAAACAGTGTGTGTGTATGTGTGTGTTTATGTTCCTAAAACAGTGTGTGTGTATGTGTGTGTTTATGTTCCTAAAACAGTGTGTGTGTATGTGTGTGTTCGAGTGCATGAAACAGTGTGTGCGAATAGAGTGTGTTTTGATCGTGCAAACAGTGTGTGTGTGAGAGGGTCTTAGTGTGCGTGAGTTAGTGTGTGTAAAAGTTTGTTTACTAGTTTAATAGCCACTTCAAACAGCCACAAAGTCAAGTTAACCATCCATCCTGGCTATGTCAAACCCAACTACTACCATTACCTTAGCTTCAATAAACTGGAGGCAGCATGGGAATCAAGCAAATCCTTTTCACTGCAGTGCCTACCTTCAAGCCATCTTGCCCCTATGGAGATCCCTCATTGAATTCCATGCCATCATCAAACCCCGAGAAGCTGCATCTCTTTGTGGCATTTCATTAAACATCTTTCCTTCAAATCAGATTTCACAATAACAACAACCAGAGGAGAAAACTGAAAACCCAAAATAGCAATCAGATACAATAGTGTTGTAGGTCTATTCTTCCTCTCTAGAACATTCGCATAGGAACAACTGATGCAAAGGTTCACGGTGAAGTGAACGCAACCAAAAGTTTGAAATGTCTTGGGGAAGAGAAGCTAGATATGAAATAAATCATGGACCATAGGAATAGATTCAAACAAACTGCGATAATGCTCAATAATGAAGCCATAAATTGTAGTGGTTGTGGAGATCTTGAGTATGGGTTAAGGCTCTGATGATCCACGGTGGTGAATAGCAGGTGGTCATGGGGTGCTCTGGTCTGGGGTTACCGGAGAGTGGAGATGAGAGAGAGAGTTTTATGCTTATATATCAAGATAACTAGCTGAGAAAAAAAAAATCAGGGTCAGTGAGTCACTCTTCCACAACATTCACTAGTTCATACTCCACCAGAGAGAGATTGTTATCCTCTTTAACCACAAATTTTGCAGCGTCGGTGAGCTCAACGCGCCCCCATTTGTCAACTACTAGCCTCATCGATCCCTTGAATAGGTCTATCTTTGCATTCTGCACAATGATTGTCGTGTCGGGCTTCATCAGATCAACTTGATCATTACGTGCAATGAATACTATGGTGCCGGTCTCGTCCCCGACAAGGCACTCTGAGATTCGAGTTTGGCGGAGGTGGATGTCTGGCGGGTGTTGTGCGAGTGGTGTGAGTGATTCTCACGGCTGGTGCTTGTAGGTGGCCGCGCTGGGCCGGAGCTGCGAACGGAGGCGAGGCGAGGACGGAGGCCGAGAGGGATGGTCGTGAGAGGTTGAGAAGGAGATGAGGGAGAGAGCTGGGGGAAATGGAGGTTGAGAGAGTGGGAGAGTGAGATCTGTAGAGGGACCACACGATGCCGAGGGGTGTCGACGATTGAGGTGACGAAGCCGAGTGAAAAGGGCGATGGGTGAGAGCAAGGCTGGACGTGGGGTGTTGCTGGAGTTGTAGGTGAGGTGGAGATGCGGCTAGTCTTCATTGAGATGGGAGTGAGCTGGAAACAGAGGGTGGTGAGAGAGCTTGTGCGTAAACGTGTGAGAGTGAGAAAATAGGAAAAGTGAGGGTGACGGTGAACAGTGGATGGTCGAATCCTCCCTCGTGTCCGATCCTTCAGCGCTGATCAGATCTCTCTTTATAGAGAGTCTGGAAATTCAATTCGCGCCCAAAATCCGTTCCAACAGAAGAATATTTTTTTTATAGGCATGCAGTTCTATTTGGGAGAGAAAATATCTCTCTCACACGTGCTTCCCCTTTTTATTTTTAATTTTATATTTATTATTGTCGCGACGTCCCAGAGCGCGGGTGCCCCGGTGTGGCGAAATAAAAATTATAATTTTATTTTTTTAGAAAAATAGGAATGGAATTGCCACTAGCCTTTTAGTGTGGTTAGAACACTTAATTACTACCCAATTGCAGGTAGAATCGATCTACGTTACCAAAGCAGGGATCGAGAGTTCGGTTATGCGAGGAGAAGATATGAACGCCCCCTACACGTCCATTCTTATGAACGGTAGCTAATTAATAAAAAATTATCTTACCAATTAAATTTAATACATCTTTAAAATTACTTCCTTTCGTGAATTTGTGAAATACAATCATAGGAAATTGAAAATGAAGCTCATACCCTTTGTCATAATCAAAGGAATTGAAAAATCAAGAAAATAATTTGAAAAACACACTCTCGGGATTTTTATAGAATTTTCTAAGTAGGAAAAATAATATTTCAGGTTTTTTTTTTCGGATAGAAAAAGTGCCATCTTCAACTTCGAAAACATTTTTCTTAATTTTTCTTCCATTTTTATGAATTTTTCTTTTTTATTTATTTTTTAAATAACAAAAATACAATTAAGGCAAAATCATGAAAATCAAGTCCAAAAAATATTTTTAGAATTTTTTTCTGAGTTTTCTTATTTGTATTGTTTTTCTGATTTTTTTTTATTTTTTGTAATTTTTCTAATATTTTTGTCCATTTTAAAACCCAAATTAAATAAATAGGAAGACATAGGAAACTAGTTCAAACCACTAAACATACCTAACACGAAATAATCACAATAAAAAATAACAAATAAAAAAAAAACTTAAATAATATATAACAATAAACATGTTAAAAAAGAAAACACTAAACATTAAACATACCACATGAACATTGCCTATTTAAATAAATACAACGAAATCCTAAATATTAAACATGCAACTTGAATATCGTCTATTTAATAAATACAACAAAACTCTAAATATTAAACACGCAACTTGAATATTACTCACTTAATAATATACAACAGTAAACATTATCATTCTTAAATATTAAACGATAGAATTCTTACCTCCGCAATAAAAAAAAAAAATCCTACAATAATGAGAACAAACCGATTAATATTTACTATAAAATATAACAAAAATTCAAGCAAATATTACAACGAAAACAATCTTACGATGATAATATGGATTAGTTAAAATGTAAACACATACAACAATGATATATCAACAAACTACATATACAACAATGGCGACACCCTACAACGGTGCCATAAAGATAACAAGAAACCTAAACCTGATGATTAAATATCAAATTACAAGTTACCACAATAATTCTACAATAATAAATTTTAATCTATACAATAATAAATACAACAAAAAAAAAATACAAAACTGAATATCACATATTATGACAAAAGAAGAATCCTACCATAATATTATGTATCAAAAATTTAAACTTTAAACATATAAAAAATACTTCTACAATAAAAAAAAGGTATGAGCATGAATATTAACTATAAAAACAAATATTGTATCATAAAAACAAATTTTACGGCAATATTATATAATTATTTGGTATACACAATAGAAAAACTTAGGCTTAAAATATTAAAACAAAACGTAACAAAACAACACAAGAAAGAACAAAAAAACCAAACATATATGTGTATGTGGTGCGTGCTTCCGTGTGTGTACAGTGTGCATGCATGAGTGTTAAAGCGTGTGTGTGTGTGTGTGCGTGTAGTGCATACATGCAAGGGAACTCACCAGGAACTCACGTGGGGTGTGTGTGGCTGTGGGCGAGACAGAGGGAGGCTGGAGGCTGTCTGGTGCGACGACGGTGGCGAGGAGACGACGGAGCTGTGACTGGCGTTGCAACAGCGTGAGGGTTGTGATCAAGTGACTTCGCCGGCGGTGGTGAAGGTGACCTCAGTCGGAGGCGTGGTGCGGCTGCAAAGTGCTGCTGATGAGGGGCCTAGGAAGACGAGCACGGGGGTGTTGGATGATGGTGCCGGAGAGTACTAGAGATCCGAGAAAGGGAGAGGGGTGTGCGTGAGTTATCTGTTTCAGCGACGGTGACGGGATGGGGCTGTGAGGGGCTGCCGGAGTTGATGGGGGTGGTCGTGAGGTGAGCAAGGGGTGGCTGGAGATGGAGGGAGAGGGCTGCGTGGGCGTGTGAAATCGTGGGGGAGCAGTAGCAAACAGAGACGAGAGGGTGAGGGGGTCAGATGCGGCTGCAGCCCAGTTGTGAAAGGAGAGGGAGAGAAGCTGGGAAGAAGATGAGAGAGATGGAAGGGAGAAAGCGGTTGCCGTGCGTTCGGCTAGGGTTGCCGCGTGAGGATCGAATGGGAGAAAGCTAGGCTTTTTTTCCTTTTCTTTGGTGAGCCCCCCTTCCCGTCGTGCTGCGCACACAGCTTTATAAGGTGCTGTGGCCTCCTCTTTTCTTTTTCATTTTTTTCTCGTCTCCAAGGCAGCCCCTTCTCCCTGGTTTATAAAACCCTAGCATAGGCCTTTATAATTGTAAGGCCCATGTATTTAATTTTAATGCCCAATAGGGGAGAGGCTCGGTAAAAAAAATAAATTTAATCTCAAAAATAAAAGGGACTGGGACTCAATTTAAAATAAAAGGACTCGAAATTCGAAAATAAAAGGGACTCAATTTTCAAGAAAATTAAAAGACTTAGTTTAAAATTTAAAGATTCAGTTTAAAATTAAAAAATTCAGTTTAAAATTAAAAGACTCGATTTCAAGATAATTGGAACTTAATTTAAAAAAATAAATGGGACTCAATTTTAAGAACTCAATTTTGAAATTAAAGAAGTCAACTACAAATTAGAAGAACTTAGTTTTAAAAAGAAATTAAAATTAAAAAGACTTAATTTTTAAAATACTCAGTGACTTAATTTAAAAATATTGGGACTTCAATTTTAAAAATATCGGGACTCAGTTTAAAGATACCCGGGGCTCGATTTTGAAAATAATCGGCATTCAAGTTTGAAAATACTGGGACTCATTTAAAGAATAAAAGAAATCAATTTTGAAAAGGACTCAATTAAAAATAACCTAGACTCAAATTTGAAATAAAACGGGACTCAATTTTAAAATAAACTAGGACTTAATTAGATCCTTCCAATTCCCGAGATACAAAGTCAACTTTTATCACGCCGGGTTTTGTAATGACTCGAATAATAATGGGATTTAAATAATAAAGAGGAAGGGAAATGAAGACCGTAACAGAAGGAGGAAGTCGACTTCGTCGACGACATTGCACTTTGGAACGAATAACCAAGGGGAATCATCAGGGCTTTGTCGACGAATACAGGGGATTCATCGACGAAGGTATAAGAAAATTCGTCGATGAATACAGGAGATTCGTCGATGAGGGTATAAGAGAATTCGTCGACGAATATAGGGGATTCGTCGATGAAGAAATACCGAGAGAGGTTTGAGCTGACTGAATTTCATCGACGATGACTGAATTTCGTCGACAAATTTATTAAAGGATTCGTCGACGAATGACGTGGCTCGTCGACGAATCTCCTGCTCTATAAATATCAAAATCCAGATTTTTACTTTCAAATTAAGAAATCTCTCTCCTCCCTCTCTCCCCTTCGGTTCTCTCTCTCTCTTTCATTGATTTCGGGCTAAATTTACGTCGGATCGACAATCCGAAACCACCACGACACTCCTGGAGAAGTTCTTTCCAAATCTGCCGGAACAGATCGTTGGTGAAAGTAAGTTGGAAATCATCCCTAAGATGAGGTAAGGCTTTTTAAGCCAAATTTAATCTTGCGATAGTTATAAAAAAGGATATACAAGTGGAAATACTGAAATTTATTACTTGGAGTTTTCATTTTCAGAGTATTGTTAGGAAATCCTACGGGTGTTAGACTAGAATATTTTGGGGGCTTTCTCAGTAGTCAGGTAAGGGAATAAACTAAACTAGTATTTTATGAAAAATGTATGTATATTATTATATAATTTGATTTTAGGGAAATGAATATATTTATATATGATTTATATGTGGGAAAATACGGTTAAAATGATGATATGTTAAATATGCGAAAAATCTGTTCAGTGTGGTATGAGTATAAAATGTTATGAAATACTTTTTTCTGGAATGGGATTATGATACAGATTTTTATAATGAGGAAACCGGCGTACGGGCCGAGATTTTTATATATGTTTGCCAGCGTACGGGCCGTGCTATGATGTGATTTACCAGCGTACGGGCTGTGCTATGATGTGATTTGCCAGCGTACGAGCTATGCTATGATGTGATTTGCCAGCGTATGAGCTATGCTATGATATGTTTGTCGGCGTACGGGCCGTGCTATGATGTGATTTGCCAGCGTACGGGTTGTGCTATGATTTGCCGGCGTACGGGCCGAACTATGATAAAATGTGAAATACCGGCGTATGGGCCGATGATTTTCATGATATACGTATATATGCAAAATGATATGATTGATTTGATAATTAATGATATGAGATATTCATGTATTACAGTTTCAATATATGTTATATGATATCAGAACCTAGTTGGCTCGGTCTGAGCTAGCACTTGCACGGTATTGTTGCTATGTGTTCATGGTCCTCATGATCATGATATTTGTATTAACGCCACTGTACGGAGTGGTGTGAGATTGGATGGTCGATGTGGTTTTTAAAAAGTGTGTGATTGCCCTTGGTGTACGGTCCAGGTGTATTATGATCTGCTGAGCTAGGATTTGTGACATTGAATATAAAAAAAAAGAAATGTTGAAATTATGCAGGTCGTCACAAGTTTTCCAGAACGACTTGGTTAAAATTGGGGTGTCTACAATTATTTTTGTTACCCTATTTTGTTTTCCACAAATGAGAAACCCAATTTAATGACACTGGATTCCTAAAAATTAGAAGGACCCAAAATTGACTACTTTAATTCAACAGGACTTATTTAAAATATCGAGACTCAATTAAAAATAACGAGACTCGATTTAAAACACCGGGACATTGTTTAAAACACCGGGACTCAATTTAAAACATCGGGACTCAATTTAACACATCGGGACTCAATTTATAACACCAGGGCTCAATTTAAAATACCGAGACTCAATTTAAAACACCGTAACTCAATTTAAAACACCAGGACTTGGTTAAAAACATCAAGACTCAATTAAAATTACTAAGACTTAATTTAAAACATTGGGACTCGGTTAAAAACATCGGGATCAGACTCAATTAAAAATACCAGGTTTTTCAAACAGGGTCCACCAATTTTTGGGATTCGAAGTCAAGTTTTATTACACCAGGTCTTCTCAAAATGACCTGGTTAAAATTAGGGTGTCGACACCAATAGTAATTAGAAATACTCTAGAGTACAAATACTATTTGTAACTCTACAAATGGGAGGTGTTTTTACAAATGGTGAGCGAAGTTCCTTGTATACCCTCAAGCTAAAGGTTTAAAATAACCTTCCCACCGATGTGGGACTAAAAACCAACAAATCTCCACCTTCACAATAAATTCAACAAATTTTTTAGTCACAAACATTTTCTAGAGTTCCACATCATCGGTGGATTCAATGTCTTCCAATAGTATTCAAACTTGCAGGATATTGATGAGGTCCAAACAATGCTTGAAATTGATTTGTTGTAACAATTTTGGTCAACATATATGTTGACTTTTTGAGTCCGATCTCTGGTTTTGATTATGACAAACTACATATTACTAATGTGTGTGCCTAGTACTTGAATAGGTCATTAATTCAATGCACACACATGAGAAATGATTGATGGAAGCCTAAAAGTCTTAAATCATACTCCTGACATATTCAATGGGAAAATGAAGGGCAAAATAAGAAGACCTGCTTATGCTTCATTTGTAAATGCATTTATTATATTTGGGTTTGTAATAATTTATATTGGTCTGTAATAATCTCTGCATGTCATGCGTGCAGGTAATTATAAGCTCAAAATGACCACAGATTGACCATAGGGAACCGGATGTCATTAGGGCATCCTTCGGTCGACCTGTGGTCAACCGATGCCAAGTTTTTAGGTTTAATCAAAAAACCTAAACCATAGACTGACCCTAGGTCCTTGCACATACACTTAAAATAGTTCCCTAAATCATTTGCATTATCAGGAGAATCAATTAAAGTGAATAGGACATAAACGCTAAATCTGTGAAAGGTCGGGCGACCGAACCCGTAGTGTTCAAAACACTTTGGGCAACCAAACCATTGACCGGTCAGATGTTTGACTTGGTTTCAGGCGGCTGAACTTAAATGATTGCATCGTCCACGTGCGACCGAACCATAACTCTAACGTTTCCCCACCAACTCGACAGCCTGAACTTCACGTTCAAAATGGCCTCGAGCGACTAAACACATGAGTTCGATTAACCGAACTCTAGACCAGGTGATCGAATAACGGACCTTTTAAAAATCACCTTGATTCAGCCAACCGAACCTTAACTTGGGCACTCGAACCTTCAAAAATAACTTTTATGACTAAGTCTATTCGGGCGACCGAACCATGGTTTAGCCACCCGAAAACTCTCGGGTTGTTTTATTTTTACCATAGTTAAGCACAGTTAAATGAGGTTAATTTCATTAAACAGTTTTAAAACAATTTTAATAAAGACCTCTATATCACTAACGGTCATAATTTAGCCTACTTCTATATATACGGCTTCATTTGCAAGGATTAGTAAGTAATTAGCAAATTGATTAGTGAGAAATCCTCTGAAAATTTCCTAATCCTGTTCTCTCCTACTAAGTTCATAACACTCAAATACCTTCATTCCATTAAGAAATCTTACATTGTGAGTGTTTTATTCATCATTTTAAATTGCTAGAAACCCTCACTTGCTTTGTGCTTGTGGTTTTTAATGGAGGGTTAAGCAAAAAAAAAATTTCCCTTTGATTTTATCAATAAATCTTGGGTTGGGAGAAATTCCTACAACTTAGTGGGTCTTTGCATTTGGATTGTAAGATTCATTAGGCTTATATTTTTGGTGTGCAAAATATTTTACAAGTTATATTTTTTAAACAACTCTTGTGCTTATTTCATTGAGAAAAATATTTTGAATTAATTTGAATATTTGATCAGCATCTTTGAAACCCTAATCTATTATTGAGATTTGTTATATCTTGTTTCAAAGAAATAGCTTGTTAGAACACTCTTGAGCATATTTGTGATTATATATTGTTGAGTGTTTGCTTGCACAAAATCACATCACTGAACTTACAATTTCTTATACTGTTGAAGTGTGGTTGATTGATTACATTTGATACATATCTACTTGATTGAAAAGCATAATCATTGTACCCAGTTATTATTGTGAAATATGTTGTATTCTAGGCATGGCCTGAGGGAGCATTAATCTAACCCGTAAGGATCGGTAGGGCCTTCTCTGCCCCGCAAGGAGAATTTGTAAAGGTTGAGGTCAGTCATGTGCTAATTGACTTGGTTGTGTTTAGGTGCCGCTCCACCCGTTAAGTGATCCTATAGTGTAATCCTTGTAGCAATCTTCTGAAGAAGTATTTCGTCTTCATCAATTATGTCTCGCATAAAGTGAAATTGAATGTCGATGTGCTTCGTTCGTGCATGGTAGACTTCCTTGTTTGCCAAATGAATAGCACTCTAGCTATCACAGAATAGAGTAATGTGCTTCTAAAATACTCCCAAATTTCTAAGTAAACCCTCCAACTAAATAGCTTCCTTAATAGCCTCTAAAGCTACTATGTACTCTGCTTCCGTCGTAGACAAAGCAATAGTAGACTATAAGGTAGATCTCCAACTCACTGGACCATTACCAAATGTAAATACATATCTAGTAGTTGATCGACATTTATCTATATCACTTGTAAAATCAGAATTCACATATCAAACAACATATTGATCAATAGTATTATTTTTCTCTCAAATGCTATACCAACATCAATAGTATTTATACTGTATTGGAAAATCCATTTCACAGCTTGTCAATGACCTTTACCCAGGTCATGCATATACCTGCTCACCATACTAACAGTGTAACGCCCCGACCCGTTATACGGCCCCAGAGTGCTACTACACTTGTATAATACACCTGTCTCTGATAAACATATATATACAACCCGCCCTGAATAGGGACATACGAGTATTTCATACTGATATGAAATCTCATGCACAGCGGAAAACATAAACATCCAGATGGAAAATCTAAAAGACATACCAAAGTTTCTAACTGTATCCTCAAATACATATGATCGTACTCAAAACATAACATGTTCTCACAATCACCCAAAAGATATTCTGGACTGAGTCTATTACATATAAAAAACACTTACGTAAGCTAAAATCAAAATGACACTCCAAGTCCCTCTAGTAACTAGGACCGACGTCCTGTAGGACCTGAAACAAAGGCTATATGTTGGGGTGAGACACTTCTCACTAAGGTGGAAGATATTTATAGACCCCCTGATCCGGTCAAACTCGTCGACGAATGGTGCTTTCATCAACGAGCCACAAAAAGCTCTTCGTCGACGAACCTTTGTCCTTTGTCGACGAACCCTTGTCTGATATTTTTCCTGTTGGTCGAGACCTCTTCGCCGCCGAGGCTCTGAATTTTGGCGACGAATCGTAGAAGGGCCTTCGTCGATGAGAACCTTGGCTTCGTCGACGAAGCCTGCTAAAATTACCTTTTTACCCCTTTTCTTAGTTTACGGGTTCGGGTCTCTACAAACAACTTGTGAAATATTAGGTCTTGTACAAACCATTGCATACATCAGACTACCAACTACAGTTGCATAAGGAACTTGTGACATATACTTACGTTCCACATCTAAATTAGGAGATAAAGATGCACTAAGTTTGAAGTGAGGAGCAAGCAGAGTGATAACTGGTTTTGACTGCTCAGACATGCCAAAATTTTGTACTACCTTCTTCAAATACTATGTAGTAGGGACTTGAAGAATTATAGTAATTTAATGATAAAAGAAAGGAGAGAAATGGAAATTTTTAAGGGGGTCACAGTAGGGTCTCGTCGACGAACAGGCTTCTTGGGATCATCGACGTGGACACGTATCTCGTCGACGAGAAATTACTGAGAGGTTGGGCTTAAATTTCAACGACGATGTGTAAGTGTTCATCGACGAACTCTCTTCTTAGCCCCGTCGACGAAGGCTGGTGTATAAATAGGCTCAAATCCGATTTCTGCAAGGAAAATTCATGCAAAACCTTTTCTCTCTCTCTGAACTTTAGCACCCTCACCTTCTCTCTAGAAATCCGGCCTCGTTTCACGCCAGTTCGACTATCTGAAGCCGCCACGCTACTCCTGGGAAGTTTCTCTTCACATCTGCTGGAGTAGATCGTTGGTTGGGCTAACTTTGGAACCATTCCAAAATTTGGGTAAGTTAGTTAATTTTAGCTTTATTGGGTATTTGGTGTTTCTATACTAAGGAAAATATGTTAGGAAAGATAATACTAAAGTTTTGTTGGGGAAATGCAAATTTCAGGGTGTTGAGCTGGGGAACACATAGGTGTAATTTTGGAATAAATTTGTGGGCTTTTCCATAAGTCGGGTAAGGGGATAAACTCCATAAGTCGGGTAAGGGGATAAACTAAGTCAATATTTCTATGAAATTATTTATTAATATTCAACTTTTATTTTTAAGGAAATTATATATGTTATAGAACCGAGTTTGGGAATACTGTTGTTTAACAAGAAAATTATTTTAATACAGTTTAGTAGGGATTATGATTTTGTGTAAATTTTATGAATGAAACAATATCCATTTTGTGTGGCATGAGTATGAAAATTTTATGATTTTAGGAAATATCAGAATATTATGTTTTCAGAATAAGCATGTTATTGTTATTTTCAGTAAGATATTAAAAATGGTATAGGGATTTCAAATTTTGAATTTTATATGATATGCCGGCGTAAGGGCCGAGGTTTTATATGACATGCCGACGTAAGGGCGGTGATTTTATATGATATGTCTGCGTAAGGGCCGTGGGTTTTATATGACATGCTATGTCGGCGTAAGGGCCGTGAATTTTATATGATATGTTATGCAAAATTTTATGAAAATATTATCATGACAGGTATTATTATGAAATAGTCATGTATCATGATTTGGAAATATATTATATGTTATCAGAACTCAGATGGTTTGATTTAGGCTTTTACGAAGCACGGTACCATAGCTATATGATCACGATCATGTATATGTTAGTGTTACCACTTGTAATAGGGGGCAGCGGGAGATTGGTAGTCGATGTGGTTTTATGGTAGTGCAGGCGTCCCTCTGGTGTTCGAATCAGGAGGGGTAGACCCATCGTACTTACAAACTTATGTTGATCTAGCATGGCCGGCCAGCCATTTCTAGGTCCCACATTCGTGCTGCACAACCTAGTCATGTGGAAGTAAGACATGACATCAGCCAACTATCCATCCAGGGTGTTATTTCATGTACAATTATATATGATGATTTTATGTACTATAACTCAGTATGTTATATCATGTTATGATAAATTATGTTTTAAACAGATATGATGCAGATGGTTTTACTATATATGATTTATATACTGTTATATGTACAACATGAAAATACTCATGTAGCCACACATTGATATTAGTTTATTTCTCTTACTGAGAGGTTTCTCACCCCAATTATATAAACATTTTAGGAGCCCCAGATAAAAGAGCAGATAGAGCTCCCCAGCATTAGTAGTTGACTGTTCTACCCTAACAGAAGGGTAAGTCGATAGGCTAGGGTTTGATGGATTTTTGGGTTGAGACCCTAGGGCACTTTTTGGTCTTTTAAGGAAATGTATATGTATATGACAATTTTAGTAAAACTCTGGTATTGTGTTGGTTGGATGATTTGGGTATATCCCTGGTACCCATGGGTCCAGGTTGATTATGTTTTATCAGTTGAACAGGATTGTTATATTAAATTTTATTATAAAAAAATCATTATTTACGGTAAAATAGGCAAGTCATTACAGTTTGGTATCAAAGCCTAGGTTGTTAGATTTTGTAAACTTTAGAGTGCAGTGGAAACGATACCAGAGTTTAGGAAAAGAATTTAAGGTTTTGTTCTGCAGTCTAGAGGCAAGACTTCCGTGGTGGTTTCTGTGTCTTTCCTAGGGTGACGATTTTAGGAAAGTCATAGTAAACTATTGCCGAGCTGTGTTTCTAAAATGTAGGACTGAATCTAGAAATAAGATAAGGATGTCAAGATAGGGGATTTTGGTTAGATGTGTAAGTTATAAGGATAGGGTCCCTAAGTTATGTTTATTGTATTTTCAGGATGGACCCTGGAGAAGGTAGTGCCCATGCGAGCGGCAGTGACGGTAAAGGTGTAGTGACTCGAAGAATAATAGCATTTTAATAATAAGAGGGAGAGAAAATAGATACAGAAACAGAAGGAGGCCGTAGACTTCGTCGATGAACGCAGAGCGTCCGTTGACGACATTGTATTTTGAGAGAAATAAAAATTTCAGAAAATTACCAGGCTTCGTCGACGAACACAGGGTTTCGTCGACGAATACAGGGCTTCGTCGACGAGAAAATACCAAGAGACGGTTATGGCTACTCTGAATTTCATCGACGAACACAGGGTCTCGTCGACGAATTTAATGAAGGACTCGTCGACGAGGTGAGGTGTCTTGTCGATGAATTCCGCCCTATAAATAGCTAAAAACCTAATTTTTACTCATTTTCACCGCGCCTCTCTCTCTCTCTCTCTCTCTCTCTCTCTCTCTACATCACTCTCTCCCTTCTCTCTTTGTTTTTGGCCCCGCCAGTCGCCAGATTGACGATCCGAAGCCACCACGACGCTCCTGACGGAGTTCTCTGCAAATCTACCAGAGCAAATCATCGAGAAAACATAGTTGGATTTCATCCCAAATTCAAGGTGTTTTGTAGGAGGCCCTGCGGGTGTTAGACTTGTATTCCCTTGGGGCTTTCCAGTAGTCAGGTAAGGGAAATATGCTATGTTAGGTATTTTTAGAAACATTATATAGTTTATTTAATTATGAAAATTATGTATTTAGTATGGTGTGGCTTGTGAATATAAATATGGTACGGGGATATGTTTTACGAATTTAGTTTCATGATTTTATAAATTTCAGTATTATGATTATGCGAATTTTAGTACCATGATTTTATGGATTTTAGTATCATGATTATACGGATCTCAGTACCATGATTACATGAATTCCAGTATTATGATTATTCAGTTCTCAGTATTATGACATATGAATTATAGTATAGTTATGCAGCATCATGGTTATTACGATTACTTCATAATCATGATAAATCAGTTAGATATGTATAGAAATATATTATATGAGATCAGACCCTATTGGAGTTGCAACTACAGAGCATGGTACTGTTGCTATAGATATTATATTACTTTATGAGTGCAACCACCTATTCAGATAATATGTGGTAAAGTCGATCACCTAGGCCATTGAAGAGGTTAGGCTCCCCATCCAGATATGGGTTGAGGTGGGCAGATCGACTGACGGAGTTCAGTGATTTATTCCTGGTTGGCCAGTCAGGGTAAATCTAGCCTACGGGCCGCACAACCTTGTCATGAGGGGGTAAGTCATGACACAGATAGCCACAGGGAACAGTTTCAGTAACTATTACGTACGTACTGATTTACAGAAACAGGGACCCTACTTATGTACACTAGAAGTATTTTGAATTATAACATATAAAAACTGCTATGTTAAGTAACATGAAAAAGGGGTGGTATATTTTATTATTTGTACTGTACTTTTGTATTCAGTTGTTCATGTTTATATTAAAATATATTTCATGATATATATAGTTGCTCATTTGCCACACACTAGTAATAGCATATTTCTTCTTACTGAGCGTTGGCTCATCCTAGTGTTGAAACATTTTTCAGGTGATCCAGGTAGGCGAGCAAATCAGGCTCGCAGGTAGAGGGGCGTCTGTAGTGCCCTGACAGCAAAGTGAGTACAGTGAAGGATTTTTGTATTTTCCCTAGTTAGCTGAGGGTAATTTGGGGATTCAGTGATATGTGTATATTTTGGAAAACACAGTAGTACTCTGGTATTGGTTTTGTATTGTATGTAATGATTTATGGTTATGTTTATTCAGTTTCTGCTTCTTGCTGCTTAGGTTTATGGATGAGTTTACTCCCAGTATGGTATCAGAGTATGTTCAATATTATGGTATATATATATAAAATAAAATAAAAATCAGTTTATTAAGCAGGTCGTTACAGCAGGGCCCTCGAGTGCAGGTGGGGCTAATTCTGATGCGGTATTACACAGTGTGGCTTAATAGGTTATGGCTGAGATTGTTAGGATCTCTAGAGAGAAGGGAGGCCCATTTGCAGGCCATGAGTGCACGATAGAGAAATTTACCAAGATGAATCCTCCATCATTTTCAAGAGGAGTTGATCCAGCAGCCGTCGAGAATTGGGTGCAAGAGATTGAAAAAGTTTGGCGATATTACAGTGTACAAAGGAGCAAAGGGTCCTCTTCGCCACCTATAAACTAACATGGGAGGCTGAGAGGTGGTGGACTGCTATGAGACTTCTAGAGTAGTAGAGGACGACACTAATAGCTATGACATAGGACCGATTTAAAGAATTATTCTTTGGCAGATATTTCCTAGCCACTGTCAGGGAAGTTAAAGTGGAAGAGTTTCTGAATTTGAAGCAGGGAAAGCAGTCGGTCTAGCAGTACGCGGCAAAGTTTATGGAGTTATCTCGCTTCGCCCCGTATATTGTTCTTGATGAAGTAAAGAAGGTGAGACTCTTTGAAAGAGGGTTGAGGTGTCATGCCCTGAACCCAAAAATGGGACCCAGGGGTGAAATAGTAATCTAACATGTCCCTGTATCATACAAATCACCAAAAATACAGTACGATGAATGAGGGTCGACCCTGTGGGGTTCCCAGACACTCTATACATATTCATATACAACCATATACACAGCGAAAAATAAGTCTTTCTATACATACACAGTAACATACCAGAGTCTACACAAAGGAGTCAAACTCCGCAAAATACAAGACAACCCCGGGTGTCAGCCAAAACCACCAAAAAACCACCCAGTACAATCCTAGTACTTACCCAAGTACCTCTCGCAGTACACCGACCACTACGCTCCCACACTAGGACGCTAGTTTCGGTTACTCGACAAACTTGAAAAATATGTACAGCCGGGGTGAGACACCTCTCACTAAGGCAGATACAGGTTATATTGGTGTGTGGTATTTGAATGTTATCATGACAAAAAAACTTACACAGTTAAATGCAATTCCAGTACTAGTTTCAAAACAGTGCATACACGTGCACACACACATGATCAACCCAGTGTCGTCACACCCTTCGGCCCGTAGCTGGCCCGCAACACCCGGTGTCGGCTCGTAGTCGGCCCGCAATACACGGTGTCCCTGGCACATGGCAAACCCCAAGCTCCCATGGCATCATACCGATACTAACTGGTGGATCCACACCCTTCAGTGATCAGTCGGTAAGGCTCACGCCCTCGGATATAGAGCCAGAAACTCTCTCCAAACATGGCCAGCGATTTCATACGCCCTCAGATATAGAGCCGGACACTCTTAGTACCTAGAATAACTCGAAACCTAGTTCCTATTGCATTCCATCAAAACACAACCATGCATGCTCATATAATCAAACAAACCACACTCATTTGGTAATCCAAATATCATGAATTTCCAAACATATACAGTTTAAATAAAGTCAAGGCACGTCCATCCCTATTACATAGTATAAATCACCATATACATACGGTTTTCCAACAAAACCAAGGATGTAACCCAATACCCCTTTTTCCCCAAAACTGTAACATGAAAAATCCATAATTTTACCTGTCAGATCCCCCCAAATGAGTAATTAACATGCACACAGGGCTGCGAACCGCAATTCTACCAAGTCCGATTTCAAAAATAACCGACAAAAACTGAATCCCCTTACCTTTTCCCGAAAGACAAATCCCGAACTCCAAGGCCCCTAAACAGCAAACCGAGTTCCAAAACCTATACACCACAATATAGAATATGCTCACAACCCTATTCTCTGCACAACCACTGAATCAGAACTAAAAACCGAGCCTTACCTCGATTTCGAGCAAAAACCTAAAAACGCCCGAAACGAAGATTTGATTCGTAGAACTTGTAAAGAATCCTTTCCTGATCCTCGTGGTAACGTCGGATCAACGATTCCCGCAACAAACGGTGAAGAAATCTAGAGAGATAAAGAGTAGGTTGAGTTTCTAAAGAGATAGAAAGAGAATTTGAGATTTCTTAGTTGAGAAGTAATGAAAATATCTATTTATAGCCCTTTGACTCGGCCACTTCTCATCGACGAATGACGTCCTCGTCGACGAGGCCACATAGACAGCTCGTCGACGAGACGATGGCCTCATCGACAAACCTGATATTACCGATTTTCTGAAACCCCTCGACATCTCCTCGTTGACGAGCCTTTGAATTTCATCGACGAGCAGCACATGGACTTCATTGACAAACTCTGGCTTCATCGATGAAGCCTGCTCAATTACCAATTTACCCCTCTCTTAATTATTTAAACCCATATATCACGGTTCGGGTTCTTACATGAGGCATGGAATATACAAGCAGGTAGTAGTGTTGAAGATTTAGGACTTTGCTGAATTAGTCGATGAAGCAGCTTTGGTCGAGGCTAGTGAGTGCATGGATGTAGAGGAGCAGGGTAAGAAGAAGAGATCTACGCCTTCAGGCTTCTAGCATGGAGCTAGGCAGGGTTAGTGGAGGAGAGGAAACTATGGCACAAGACAGAGGCAAGAGACTGGAGGTCGTGAATTGCAGGCGGTGCAGAATTTTCCTGTCTGTCAAACTTGTGGAAAGAGACACTTGGGAGAGTGTCGAGTGGAGAGAGTCGTCTGCTATCACTGCGGTAGGTAGGGACATCTAGTGCGAGATTGCCTTACACCACCTGGTACCGCTCCTGCTCCCAAACCATACCGGGGAGGCTATCAGGCACCCCGTGGGGGCCAGCAAAGGAATGTAGCTCCAACGAGGGTCTATGCTTTGACTCCTAGAGATGCTAAGATAGTCGGCGATGTGGTGACATGTATGATTAACATGCTTTCATTTAAAGTTATTGTATTGTTTGATTCAGGAGCCACACATTTGTTCGTATCTATGGGGTGTATTAGATTATGAGCGGTAGAAACACGGTTGTTAGACACCGAACTATTAGTAACTACACCGACAGGGTCAGTAGGGAGGTGTAGTAGAGTGCTCCGAGGCTATCCAGTTGATATTTAGGGGAAAGTCTTGCCAACTGACTTGATAGTATTGGACATGCATGGGTTCGATGTGAGTATGGACTGGTTGGTAGTCAATTACGCCAGTATAGAATGTCGTTTGAAAGAAGTAATATTCAGACCTCCGGGAAGACCAAAATTTAAGTTTATAGGGTCGCGTGTGCAATCCCCGCCTCAGTTAGTATTGGCCATACAGGCGAGGAGATTACTCCTAGATGGTTGTCAAGGGTTTATGGCCCTTTGTAAAGGAGGTGTTAGAGAATGAATTGAAGTTAGGAAATACACCAGTGGTCAAGGAGTTTCCAGACGTTTTTCCAGAAGATCTACCTACGTTACCTCTCGACCGCGATGTAGATTTCACTATTGATCTACTTTCCAAGACGACACCAATCTCTAAAGCTTCTTACAGAATGGCTCCAGTAGAGTTGGGAGAGCTAAAGGATTAGTTGCAAAACTTGCTGGATAAGGGTTTTATTCGGCCCAATGTATCACCGTGAGGAGCTCCAGTGTTATTTGTAAAGAAAAAGGACGGGTCTATGAGGATGTGTATAGATTATAGGGAAATTAATAAGGTGATGATCAAGAACAAGTATCTTCTACCCCATATAGACAATTTATTTGACCAGCTTCAGGATGCACGGGTCTATTCCAAGATTGACCTCAGATCAGGCTACGATCAGGTGAAAGTAAAATCAGAAGATGTCTCGAAGATAGCTTTCAGGACTAGGTATGGACATTATGAATTTCTAGTTATGCCATTTGGTCTAACGAATGCTCCTACTGTGTTAATGGACTTGATGAATAGGGTCTTTCACTAGTATTTGGACCAGTTCGTTGTAGTTTTCATTGATGATATACTGGTCCACTCAAGGAGTTTTTAGGAGCATGAGACGCATTTACGGCTGGTACTTCATATGCCCAGAGGAAAGAAGTTATATGCTAAGTTTAGTAAATGTGAATTTTGGCTAGAGTAAGTGTCGTTTTTGGGGCATCTTATTTCAGGTTATGGTATTTTAGTGGATCCCAATAAGATTGAGGCAATGTTGAATTGGGTACAGCCGAAAAACGTTAAAAAAATTAGGAGTTTCTTGGGACTGGCAGGTTATTATCGTCGGTTTGTTAAGGGGTTTTCAGCTTTATCAGAACCTCTCACATGGCTGACTAGGAAGAATGTTAGATTTGAATGGGAGGAGGATTATGAGCAAAGCTTCTAGGAATTGAAGCAGAGGCTTGTCACTACACCAATATTGATCATTCCATCAGAGGTTGATGGTTATGTTATTTACAGTGACGCGTCTTTGAAAGGGCTCGACTGTGTATTGATGCAGCATGGTAGGGTTGTAGCTTATATTTCCCAACAGTTGAAATAGTATGAAAAGAACTACCTTACCCATGATCTAGAATTGGCTGCAATGGTACACGTGTTAAAGATTTGGAGGCATTACTTGTAGGGTGAGAGATGCGAGATATTCTCTGATCACAAAAGTTTGAAGTAGTTTTTTCACTCAAAAGGAGCTGAACATGAGACAGAGAAGGTGGTTGCAACTTATTAAATATTATGACTGCACTATTTGTTACCACCTAGGGAAGGCAAAAGTAGTAGTTGATGCTTTGAGTAGGAAATTAGTAGGACTAGCACTGACAACTGTGGAGGTTCAGCATCCGATTCAGATGGATCTGGAGAGACTCGGTGTAGAATTGGTAGAAAGTGATCCTCAGACATTTATTGCCAACTTGGTAGTGCAGCCTATTCTATAGGAAAGGATTAAGACAGCTCAGAGAGATGACGCAGAATTAGCAGAGCTGATAGCTAAGGTGCAGGACGGACAGGGAGAAGAATTCACTATTTCTGATGAAGGGGCCTTGAGGTTCCGTTCCAGGTTATGCGTGCCTGCAGATATGGACATCAGGAGGATGATCTTAGAGGAGGTTCACAGGTCCTTATACATGGTTCATCCAGGTAGTACTAAAATGTATAGGGATCTATGAGAATCTTACTAGTGGAGCGGCATTAAAAGGGAAATTGCTGAGTTCGTACAGCAGTGTTTGACGTGCCAGCATGTAAAAGCTGAGCACTAGAGGTCGGCAGGCCAGTTACAGCCACTTTACATCCCTGAGTGGAAGTGGGATAATGTATCTATAGACTTTGTGATGGGTTTGCCACGGGCACCGCATGGTTGGAATGCCATTTGGGTGGTCGTTGATAGATTGACAAAAATCGCTCACTTTATTCCTATTAAAGTCAACTACTCTGTTGACGGACTAGCAGAGATTTATGTTCAGGAGATATCCCGTTCTCATGGTGTGCCAGTGTCCATAGTGTCAGACCGAGACTCACGTTTCACGTCACTGTTTTGGGGAAGCTTTCAGGAGGCTCTGGGGTCTCAGTTATCCTTCAGCACGACATTTCATCCTTAGACGGACGGTCAGACTGAGAGGGTGATTCAGATATTAGAAGATATGTTGTGGGCGTGCGTGCTAGATTTTGGGGGTAGTTGGACTTAATATATGCTGCTGGTAGAGTTTGCATATAATAACAACTATCAGGCCAGCATTGGAATGACACGTTATGAAGCGCTTTATGGTAGGAAGTGTTATTCTCCTCTATATTGGGATGAGTTAGGTAAGCGACGAGTTGTGGGCCAGAGTTAGTGCAACAACCATATGATAAAATTCAGCTCATCAGAGATAGAATCAGTGTAGCTTAGAGCCAGCAGAAGAATTATGCTGATACTCGCCGCAGGAAACTGGAGTTTGATGTTGGAGATCATGTGTTTTTGAAAATAGCTTCATTAAAGGGAATTATGAGATTTAGAAGGAAGGGTAAGCTTAGCCCTAGGTTTAGTGGCCCATTTGAGATCCTTGAGAGAATGGGGTTAGTTGCCTATAGGCTAACCTTACCACCCATTTTTTTCAGAATACATGACGTATTCCATGTTTCCATGTTGAGGAAATACGTCCCAGACCTCTCCCATGGGATCAGTTATGGTGAGATAGAGCTCAGGGATACTCTGGTGTATGAGGAGGTACTAGTGTAGATTCTGGACAGGAAAGAACAGGAATTGCGCAATAAGAAGATTCATTTAGTAAAAGTCTTGTGGAGAAATCATGCGATAAAGGAAGCTTCATGGGAACTCGAGGAGCAGATATGACAGAAGTACCTGTATCTCTTTAGTGGGGATTAGTAGTAATCAAGAAAAGTTACTAGTGGATATGTAAAATTTATTTTGTGCAGGATAGTTAGATGTAATAATTTTCTGGTAGTAGATAGTATTTTGGTTGTGGGAGAATTTTATTTTATGTGTATATGTAATCTCCTAGAACCTTGAATGTAACCACAGTATTCCTCTGTCACAAGTGAGGATGAGTAATAAAATAAGTAGTCCATTTTTCTTAAAGGATGGTGTCAATACAGATAGTAAATTTCGAGGACGAAATTTTCATAAGGAGGGGAATGTAAGGACCCGAAGAATTATAGTAATTTAATGATAAAAGAAAGGAGAGAAATGGAAATTTTCAAGGGGGTCACAGCAAGGTCTCGTTGACGAACACGGAGCGTTCGTCGACAAACAGGCCTCTTGGGATCATTGATGTAGACACGTGTCTCGTTGACGAGAAATTACCGAGAGGTTGTTTTCAAGGCCTGAATTTCATCGACGATGTGTTAGTGTTCGTCGACGAACTCTCTTCTTAGCCTCGTCGACAAAGTGACGTGTCTCGTCGATGAAGGCTGGTGTATAAATAGGCTCAAATCCAATTTCTACATGGAAAATTCATGCACAACCTTTTCTCTCTCTCTGAACTTTGGCGCCTTCACCTCCTCTCCAGAAATCCGGCCTCGTTTCACACCGGTTCGAAAATCCGAAGCTGCCACCCTACTCCTGGGAAGTTTCTCTTCACATATACTGGAGTAGATCGTTAGTCGGGCCAACTTGGGAACCATCCCAAAATTTGGGTAACTTAGTTAATTTCAGTTTTATTGGGTATTTGGTGTTTTTGTACTAAGGAAAATATGCTAGGAAAGATAATACTAAAGTTTTGTTGGGGAAATGCAAATTTCAGGGTGTTGAGCTGGGGAACACATAGGTGTATTTTTGGAATAAATTTGTGGGCTTTTCCATAAGTCAGGTAAGGGGATAAACTAAGTCAGTATTTTTATGAAATTATTTATTAATATTCAGATTTTATTTTCAAGGAAATTTTGTATGTTATAGAACTGAGTTTGGGAATACTGTCGTTTAACAAGAAATCTATTTTAAAACAGTTCAGCAGGGATTATGATTTTGTGTAAATTTTATGAATGAAACAATATCCATTTTGTGTGGCATGAGTATGAAAATTCTATGATTTTATGTAATATCAGAATATTATGTTTTCAGAATAAGCATGTTATTACTGTTTTCAAGAAGATATTAAATATGGTACAGAGATTTCAAATTATGAATTTTATATGATATGCCAACGTAAGGGCCGAGGTTTTATATGATATGTCGGTGTAAAGGCCGTGGTTTTATATGATATGTCGGCGTAAGGGCCGTGGGTTTTATATGACATGCTATACCGGCATAAGGGTCGTGGTTTTATATGATATGCCGGCGTAAGGGTCATGAGTTTTATATGACATGCTATGCCGGCGTAAGGGTCGTGAATTTTATATGATATATTATGCAAAATTTTATGGAAATATTATCATGACAGATATTATTATGAAATAGTCATGTATCATGATTTGGAAATATATTATATGTTATCAGAATCCGGATGGTTTGGTTTAGGCTTTTACAAAGTACAGTACCATAGCTATATGATTACGATCATGTATATGTTAGTGCTACCACTTGTCGTAAGGGGCAGTGGGAGGTCAGTAGTCAATGTGGTTTATGGTAGTGCAAGCATCCCTCTAATGTCTGGACCAGGAGGGGCAGACCCATTGTACTTACAGACTTATGCTGATCTAGCTTGGTCGGCCAGTCATTGCTAGGTCCCACCATCGGGCTGCACAACCTAGTCATGTGGAAGTAAGACATGACACCAGCCAGCTATCCACTGAGGGTGTTATTTCATGTACAATTATACATGATGATTTCATGTATAGAAACTCAGTATGATATATCATGTTATGATAAATTATGTTTTAAACAGATAAGATATAGACGATTTTACTAGATATGATTTATATACTATTATATGTACAACACGAAAATACTCATGTTGCTACACATTGATATTAATTTATTTCTCTTATTGAGAGGTGTCTCACCCCAAATATATAAACATTTCGGGAGCCCCGGATAAAAGAGCAAATAGAGCTCCGTAGCAATAGTGGTTGACTGTTCTACCTTAGCAGAAGGGTAAGTCGATAGGCTAGGGTGTGATGGATTTTTGGGTTGAGACCCTATGGCACTTTTTGGTCTTTTTGGGAAATGTATATGTATATGACAATTTTAGTAAAACTTTGGTATTGTGTTAGTTGGATGATTTGGTATGTATATGATTTTACGTTTCCTGCTGCTTAGGTATTAATGTTGTATCTTAGGTATATCCCTGGTATCCATGGGTTCAGGTTGATTATGTTTTATCAGTTGAACAAGATTGTTATATTAAATGTTATTATAAAAAAAATTATTATTTACGATAAAATAGGCAGGTCGTTACAATGTATGAGTCAAACTAACTCTCCTTCTTACTCTATCTCTGCATATCTCCATGTCAATTATCTTCTTTACTTCACCTAGATCTTTCATCTTAAACTATTGATTTAACTGACCTTTTAGTTTGTTGATTTCTTCCCCGTTCTTTTAAGCTATCAACATATCATCAACATACAAGAGTAAATATATAAAAATCCATTTTGTAGTCTGTGAAAATAAACACAATGGTCATATTTATTTCTAGTGTACTTGTGGCCAATCATAAATTGATGAAATCGTTTGTACCACTGTCTTGGAGACTGTTTTAAACCATACAATAATTTTCCCAGTTTGCATACCCAGTTTTCTTTTCCAGTAACCTTAAATCCATCTAACTGAGTCATATAGATTTCCTCTTCCAAGTTACCATGTAAAAATGCAGTTTTTACATTAAGATAAACTAGTTCAATATCAAATTGTGCTACCAAAGCAAACAAAATTCGAATGGAAGAATGTTTAACAATTGGAGAAAATACCTCATTATGATCAATACCTTCCTTTTGTGTGTAGCCCTTAGCTACCAATCTAGCTTTGAAGCGAACATTATTTGCATTTGAAAATCCTTCTTAATTTCTTTGCATAAACTCATTTGCAACCAGCAGCTCTCTTACCTTTGGGCACTTGGGCTAGCTCCCAAGTATGATTCTGATGAAGAGACTACATTTCTTCATTCATTGTTCTTTTCCATTTATCCAATTTAGAGCTCCTCACTGCTTTCTTGAAAGTGCAAAGAACATCATCATCTATGACTGGAAGTGCATAGGCCACCATGTCAGCATACTGAATAGGTTTTCAAATTTCTCTTCTTAGCCTCTTAGAAGCAATTTATTCTTGTTGCCGTGGAGATTATTAGATTGAAATCTCCTCTTCTTGTACATTGTTCTCCACTGTAATTGGAAAGTTATATCGTGTAACCTCATTTCTAACTGGGCTTCCTAAAATTGTCTCAACCTCCACCTATTATTGAGTATCACTGGTCTTTTCTTTAGTTGGTGACTCCTTACGTATTGTTTTCTTTATCATCGCAAGTTCATCAAAAGTCACATCCCTGCTTAGAATCATTCTTTTCTTCTCTATACACCAAAGATGATATCCTTCCAGCACTAATCCCCAAGAATATTGCTTTCTTGGCTTTTGGATCCAACTTGGATTCTTTAACATGATAATAAACAATAGTACCAAATACATGTATAGAATCATAATCATTAGCATGTTTCCCAGACCATATCTCATAGGGTGTTTTTCCCCCAATCACAAATGATGGCAGACAATTGATGAGATGACGCACATATCTAACAGCCTCAACCCAAAACCTTATGTCCAACCCAGCATTAGACAACATACATCAAAATTTCTCCAACAAAGTCTGATTCATGTGCTCTACTATCCTAGTCGGCTCGAAGTGAGCCCGAAAGTAAGCATATTAGCTTGGATCGAGCCAATAAGTGCGGGTGCTTGCTTGAATTGAGTCATAAGATGAACATATGGGCTTGGATTGGGCTGAATGGTGGAGAGCCTGGCTCAAATTGATTTGAGTAGTAGAGAGATCGAGTCAAATTGAGCCGACTACCATAGACTCCAGCTCGGATTGAGCCAAAAGGGGAACATACTAGCTTAGATTAAGTTTAGTAGTATAGAGATCGGCTTGGATTGAGCCAATTACTATAGACATTGTCTCGAATTGAATTGAAAGGTAAACACATCAGCTCAAGTTAAGTTGAAAGGTGTACACAATCGGCTCAGATTAAGCTGAATAGTGAGCATGTCAGCTCAAATCAAGCTGAATAATAAGGAAGTTGGCTTGGACTAAGTTAAATAGTGTGAATATCATCTCAGATTGGGTTGAGTTATACAATAATCAACTCGGATCAAGCTGAATATTCACTTATCAGCTTGGATTGAACCAGATAGAAAAGTGATCAGCTCGGAAATAGCCATCGGCTTGTATTCAACTGAAGGATTTAGTGGCTGGCTCAGATTAAGTTAGAGGACATAACATCCAGCTCAGTTTGAGTTTAATAGTTAAACCACCGGCTTAGGTAATTCCAAATCAATGTGGTTTCGGCTTGGAATAAGCCGAATTGTTTTGCAATCAGCTCAGTTGAGTCGACGAAACCCCTTGATTGGCTCGAATAAGGCTGATAGGTTATGTGACTTGGGGAAGGCTAGGAAGCCCTATAACTAGCTATGATTGAGCTAATCACTCAAGGTCTTATTCAAATTACAACTCTAAAAAAAAAAAATTATTTCTAATATTCAAGAGTGCAGGAGGGCAACTGTTATACCCAAAATTTATAGGCACGCTCATAGGGTCAAACAGTTCTAAAACTACCATTTGATGCCTCACATAACCGCCCTTAGGTTATCTATAACTCCCAGTATGGTTATAAGAACCACTATTAATATCTTGCATAACCTCACTTAGGTTACCTATAACCCCCTTAAGCATAATGACACTCTCATAAATGCCAAGTTAAAGGAGGGTCTGCCTCCACCACCATAAGAAGGGGAAGCCAGGAGAAGGTAAACATCTCATTCTCTCTCACTCTCCCCTTACTGTTGCAATCTAAACCTCTCATTCCCTAACTTAGGCATCAGAGTGATCCTAAAGAGTACACTCCGAATCCTTCAAGCCATTCTTACTTGATTCTTTTCAGGTGGTCGCAGTCGAAGGACAGTGTAGCAAAAGCATTTCGATTCTTGGCAGTAACTAGTGTTTACATTTGATGTTTTATAAAGAGAGAAATATCTTGAATAATCATTACGCAAGCCACACATTTATTCGAGCACTTGAATTTAAGGATGACTAATTAGACGAAGCGCATTTCTAAAGTTCTTGTAAAATATAATACTAAAACAAACTAAAATATTTTACTTATATAATTTTTCATGTCCGGTGGCTTCTAAACTAGATATTTTTGTGAATGAAACCTCTCTTTATTATAGATGAAAATAACTTTTTTACCAATTTGAATAATTTTTTAAAATGGAATAATCTTATTTAAAAATTTTCAAAATGCAAACTTAATTTTTTTCAATAATCTATTTAGTAAACTGCATGTCTAAAATTTGAATAATACAGAATAGTTATATGGTTTTAATCAATAAATATTTTTAAGCATGTCAACACAAAAGTAATTTTGTACTACAAAACTATTTTTCCTCCAATATTGCCTCCTAAAGTATTGATTATATAGCTATCCCAATGCATAAATGCTAGGGTTAATGATCAATCAATGATGTTACAATGAGAAGGGCAACTTTGGAAATCAGCAGTGGGGCCCATAATAGGGGATGGGCCCAGGAATCCCATAGGTCAAGGAGTTCCTCACCTAGGGCTAGAATTAGAGTACATGCCAGATAACTCATGGTTGTCTTTACTTGATCTCTTTTTGAGTTTATATAAGAGAGATAATTTTAATAATGTAGGTCTTGCATCACTTAATATATTATTAAATTAATGTTAATAATAATACTACGAGGTAAATCATAATATTTTCTATTAAATTAGGTAATACATGATTATTATTTTCTAAGTAATAATAGTATCATTATTAATTTATGTTTGTGATATTATTAGTTTTATAATCTTTTTATTCTTCTTACAATTTATTATCAATTCCTCTAACTAATAAAATAAAATTTCAATAAGACGACGAGGCGGAGGAGAAAAGGTAGCCAAAACATCCACAAGCAAAGTTTCAATCGCAATATAATTATTGAGGGAGAGAGAGGGGAAGAGGGAGACCTCGTGTTGCACCACCATAAATAGTGGTGGCACAAAGGAGGAGGAGAGAAGCGAGAGAAGCAATGTGAGGGTAGACAAGTAGAAGGAGGAGGAAGCTGGTGGAGGGTGAAGAGGAGGAGATGGCATGGCAGCAAGATTGCTATAAGAGAGAGAGAGAGAGAGAGAGAGAGAGAGAGAGAGAGAGTACCAAATGCTTGTTAAGATTTACAACTTTGCTATTGCTTCTTTACAATAATTACTTATAATTGGTCAAAAGATAATCTAAAATTACTTCTCAAAAACTTGAACAGTACTATTTATTTTTCAAAAAACAATTACTATTTTTAGAGAAGTACTTATGGGAAGCTCTTATCTCAATGAACTTAACCTAATTTAATACTCATCAATAATCATATCTTTTCTTAAATCACACCTCTTTCTCCTCTTATCAACCCTTTTCCCTAACTTAAATACCTTAAATCTTCCATATCTCAACATATTCTTCTTTATTTTATTTAAACACATCTTATACCTATTCATGTCTCTTCTAAGATTCAAACTTGAGACTAGAATTACAAACCAACCAAATTACTCACTAGTGATTCGAAAGTTTGCTTTGATAAGAGCTTACTTATTATATAAATGAGCGACCAACCTAATTTTTAGACTCACTTAATAATAGGTTGAACTTAGACATAAACGGGTTAGACTTGTGAGTGGTTTGATAGACTATTATGGCTTACATAGCCTAGTGGGGGTTGTTTGGGTGTACACTTATTCGGTCCAAACTCCATAACTTGAGTTGTCCCTACCAACACTTTATTGCAAGTTGACGGTCAACGTAATTATTAGTTAAACTTGAAATTATCAGTGGTAATTTCTCAATTCATTTTGTTTTTAATTTGTGACAATTTTGTTTCAAATTTAGGTGAGGTTAATTTATTTTATTTTATTTTAAAAAAGATTAATTAGACATCTCCCATGCTTCTAAAATGCTTGTGTTTAAAATCCCCAAAGTGACATAGCCAACATTATAGAAGAATATAAAATTGAAGTTTCAATAGATGGTTTAAAAAAAAAAAACAAAACAAAACAAAACAATTACTTATTGTATTCACTAGTCATGAAAAATTTTCATAGCCATTTTTTTTAATCCATTGAGAGCTACAAGCTTGACTATACAACAATAATAGCCAATGTCTAAGCTTCCCTAAAAAATTTAATTTTAATTAGAAAATAAACGTAATAAAATACAATCTTTTGATTATAAAAGTTGTGATAATATGAAAATTGTCCTAAAAAGTTTTAACTTATTAGATGAGATTCAAAAGACTTTGTCGTAAGTCCATAACAAAAAGTATGGGACAAGTAGGGGTGGGCAAGAAAAATTGCAAAATCAAACCGAAAAATCAGTTAATCATTTTTTTCGTTTGAAATTTTTTATTTTTTCAATTATCGGTTTGATTTCGGTTCGGTCCATTCAATAACTACAATTAACTGAGTCGAACAAATATGCTATAAATATATTTTAAAAATACATATTATATATAATTTTACATAAAATTTTAATAATTTAAATTTTTAAAATTTGTATTGATCTAATATTCATGCCTAAATTTTTACTTTGAATATTTTTAATTTATATTTTGATTATTATGAAAAAAAAATATTATTTGTAGTGACTTTAAAATTTAAAATTATACTTAGTGGTTCTGTTTGGTTAATTAATGGATATTAGTCCAAAAATCAATTAATTGAATTTTGATTAATCATTTTAAATGGTTCAATTTTGATTCGTATTTTCTAACAAATCCAAACTACAGTTCGATTAATGATTTGAGGGTAAGGTTAATTAATCAAACCATGCCCACGCCGAGACAGGGAAGTTGCATTTGCCCATGAATATTAGATTAGCTTCATCCAAAAGTAAACATTGTCAGTGCTATGATTGTACCATACCACTATAATAAAGATCCATAGAATGCTAGCAAGGGGAACACACAAATCCATGGCTCCAAAACAAATCATAACACCAACAGTGCCTAAAATCAAACATGTACCCTCAGGCAGTAGTTCTTTCTCATCCATAGAGATGGGAAAGCAGATGACGACAATGACGATGATGATGGTGATGATGATGATGTCTGTGTGTGTGTGAGAGAGAGAGAGAGAGAGAGAGAGAGAGGGAGAGAGGGAGAGAGAGAGACGTCAGTTTTTTCTTGTCATCTTTGAAACGAACTAACCCACATAGAGGGTAGCTCTATTTGTTACTGCATCTTCCTTGGAGTCCTCCTATGAGGAGGTAGTAGCTGGAAAGCAAGAAAAGATCTTCCATTTGTTTGATAGAAAAATGGAGGATTGATTGGAGTAAGGACAGAAAGTCCCCAACAAAAGCCATGCTTGACAATTACACATTTTACCTGGCATTTGGCCTCCATAGCAGGTCAGTCACAGCTACAAATGCTTCCTTTGCGGGCTTGGAATGAGAGGATATGGTCATCATTGTTCTCTCATTGGCTCCCTTTGGCTCCCTTAATATGCGTACAAACAACAATAACCATAAAATTGTGTTTACTATAGAGATGAAACTGAAACTATGGACCACCTAATCTTTAAATGCAGGATAGCCAGGTGTGGGATACTATCAGATATTGGTTGGGGTTAAGAAGGAATATGTCTACTTTGAAAGCAGCTCTAAAATGGCTGCACAAGGAAGCAAAAGGCATAGGTAAAAAATCCAATGGGAAAAAAATTTGACTGGCTGCTACAGTGTATCTCCTATGGCATTTCAGAAACAAAAAGAAATTTGAGGGCAAAGGAATTGAACCAGATAGCTTGGTGAAGATAATCCAAATACAAATATATAGAATTGTGTATGACAAATATAATTTGTTTTCATATTAATGTGCTTATGTTGATGGCTCTACTTGGCTTATGATGCTTATTTCTTGTAAAAGATTGTTTGGGGGGCCAAGTTGGCTTGCCTTTTGAGTGTAATACTTTGCATTTTTTATTGGGACTTTGTTTCCTTTCTCCTGAGTATGCGCAGAGTATACTGTACTTATCATTTTGATCAATATATTTACCGTTTACTGATTAGAAAAAAAGAAAAACAATGACAACTACAAAAACAATAAGTCTTTAACCTTACTAGTTAAGGTTAGTTACATGAATCATTTTCTGTCAGCATTTTTTTCTGTTAAACTAAGGGATATTAAATCATTCATCAATCATCACCATCTCATTTCAAGTTATTTGAAGTGTACATGTGTATAAACTGTGGAATCAATGTTTTCAAAGAAAAAAACACACTCCACAATGGTTGGAGGTGGGATATACTCTCCTGTTTTATTCCAACCAAACACACCAAATAATGGTGCCATAACAGTGCAATGGCATAGAGCTTTCCTATTCTTTTCTTTGCCCAAACCCCTAAGGGTCTCTTTAGATCAAGAATTTTAATTAAAGGAAATAAAAATAGAAATAGAGAGAAAACTCATTTTTCATTGTGTTTTCCTTTTATACGAATACCATTAAAGCTGAACGTTTATTTTAATATGATTAAAAAATTTTTTTAAAAAATTAAATATTAATAATTTATAAAATCAATATTTTGTTCATGAATTTAATATATATATTTTTTAATTTCTTTCTCACTTTCCTTAATAATTAAACATTTCCTATTCCTAATATTTTTTGAGTTTCAAACGGGGTTTATGCTATAAAAGGCAGCAAAAGCCTTCAAAGTGAATAGAGAGACTAATTTTCGCCAAATATACAAAATAACTTATTCCAAATAGCCCACTATGAAAGCACAACGAAGAAAGTGATATTTACAAGTCTCTTCACTCTTCATGCAAAGGACACAAATGTTGGCCCGTTACATTGAGTTTGTCTCTCTGTTTTGCATTCTATGTAACTAGTTTACTATTGATGTAAAGGGAGGATGCCTTATCCTCCCTATCTTTTCTTTTCTTTCTTCATTTCTCTTTCTAATTTTTTGATATACATTCTTCTTTTTAATACAATTTTGTTTATCAATAAAAAACAAAACAGGAGGTGGGACATGGAAAACAGAATATGCGAACTACATTCTTCCAAAAGAAAAGGGAGCATGTGTGGCCCCAAGTGCACCCTGTATGATTACATTGAATTGAAAAGGGGGGAATGACCCAAAAATTAGAAATATAAGAATACAAAAAAAAGGGTTGGGGGGGGGGGGGAAGGGGCTTATGAACCGTACTGGAAAGGTAGTCTCTAACAAAACTAGTTATTCCCTCGTAAAAATTTACATGAAATTTAAGGAACTTGAGAGCTTACAGAATGAAAGGTGGAACTCAATTGGACAATACCCATCTTGCCGTGCTTAAATCAGCGAGCTTAAGGGTACTCATTTGTCAACATTAATTAAAACCGATGACAGGTTTTACGGTTTTGTTGAGTGTTGTAGTTTTACTTTCAGAGCTTCAATGACTGCTGAGAAATCCTGGTCACTTAGGCCATTGGACTTTGCTACCTTGTACAATTCATTTGCAGCTGCTGCAATTGGAGTGGGCTGGGAAACAGATTCTGCTAAGCCAAGAGCTAGCCTCAAGTCCTGCCACCATTGAACACCCTCTCAGATGGCATCATGGATCATTAGTAAAATTTTGGCAATCTGGAAAAGTTACATACCTTTTGCTGGTGCTTTAAAGGAAATGCAGTGGGATAGAGGGATTGGACCATTGAAGGACCTTTGGTTGAGAACATTGGTGCACTAATGGCACCTTGTGAGACTACCTGCACAATCACTTAGATGAAAAGGATTTAGAGAAGCTGAAGCAAGACACTGACTTAAATTATTCTTAAGCATACTGATATACAATTAGGTAGAACTGTAGAAGTGTCGACCAAAGAATCCATAGAAGCATTGTTAAGGAAACTCAACTTCTTCAGCAAAATCCAGACAGAAATTTTCCAGCATTATAAGGATCAAATAGAGATCTCAGCTATACAATAACTGACAGAATATGGCATGCTAAACTCGGTTCTTTCTCAACAAGAAATTTTAGGTCCATACAACTGAAACTTTAGAAACATTCTCTCTCAAACTCATTATCAGAATCCACCTGACATAGGGGTGAGCATCAGGTTGAGATAGACAGGGGAACCAACTGGAGATGCAGTTCCTATACGCCTACCTGGATAAGTTCCAGGTTCCAGAATCCAGAAACTGATCCTCAAATAGTAGGTTTCAGGTTAGAAGTTGACTCACCCAGCGTACCATATAACCAAACTGAAAAAAATTGCACAACAATGTTAAAAGAAAATTGAAAGAAAAAAAGAACTCCAGATTCTTCGCACAATCCAATGGAGGTCTCAATGAAGCACTGGGATGGGTAGAAACAAACAGACAGGACCCGATCAGTTATAGGTTCCAGCCATCATAGGGCAGATTCCAAGTTTCTCTTTATCAAAGCCAGCCTTCACACGGTACATTCTGTTAGCATCGGAGGAGTCCATGGGTGGGAATGTCACGAGCTAAGCATGTTCAGGGCATTATGCTTGCCTGTGACCGCTTGTCTCGTGTGTTTGGGATGGGTTTCCATCATGTAAATACTAGTATAGGGTTATTTTCCAGTATTTATTTCATTGTATGCCAAATAAGGCAGTATGACTCCTCGGTCACTTTGATGTTTCCTAGTGTCAGAGTGAGAATAGCCTAGAAAGCTCTTTAGGGGAGGGTGAGTGTTCATCAGTCATTGTAAAACTCCTTAGCTTTTTGTCAACGTGTTTAGCCTACTTGCCTCCCTCGCTAAGCACACAATGTTAACGGAGGTGTTGTTAATGAATTGTGTAGTTTCAATGTTTACTGCTTACGTGCCACTGCTTTCATGAATGCTTACTGTTTCTGCAGCCATTTGATTGAATGTTAATGAAAGTGTTTCGTGGATGAATGTTGGTAAATAATAAGCTGGCTAGTTAAACAAGAGTGCTTTAGCTAGCGCCGCACGGCCCTTTCACAACGGTGTGAAAATAGTTGGACCGTGACACTTGGTATCAGAGCTAAGACTCAGTTGCTACAAGAATTCAGTTACCTTCGTTGTGGGATTTGGAAAGCTTTGGTAAGTGACCATAGCACCAAACAATGCTGAAAGAATCAGTACACTAGAAGCACAGGTTGAAGAAACAACCAACAATATGGCCAACGAGATGGCCCAACTTAGGGGACTTGTTGATGAAGTGTTGGGATCACACCAGCATGAAGCAAGTTTGACAAGTGAAATGTCAGAGGACTTTCACCACACTGTGGAAACTTTGCAGGCCCGGATGGCTAATATGGATGCAAAGGTGAATCTGATGGTTCTTGCTATGAGGAACTTCAACACTCCAGGAGTTAGCAAGACCAAGGTACCGGAACCCAGGACCTATGGGGGTGCCCGTGATGCCAAGGAGTTAGAGAGCTTCTTGTTTGATATGGAACAATATTTTCACATTGTGAGAATGACCTCAGAACAGGTGAAAGTGGATACTATAACCATGTACTTGGTTGGTGACGTCAAACTGTGGTGGCGTGGCAAGTGCAATGACATTGAAAATGGAAGTTGTGTAATTGATAGTTGGGCAGACTTGAAGAGAGAGCTCAAGGTCTAATTCTTTTCTAAGAATGTTGAGTATAATGCAAGGAAAAAGCTGAGAGACCTTAAGCATGTACTTGGTTGGTGACGCCAAACTGTGGTGGCGTGGTAAGTGCAATGACATTGAAAATGGAAGTTGTGTAATTGATAGTTGGGCAGACTTGAAGAGAGAGCTCAAGGTCTAATTCTTTTCTGAGAATGTTGAGTATAATGCAAGGAAAAAGCTGAGAGACCTCAAGCATACTGGGTCAATCAGGGAATACGTGAAATAATTTTCTACTTTGATGTTGGATATCAGGGATATGTCGGAAAAGGACAAGTTGTTCTATTTTCTAGAGGGGATAAAACCATGGGCAAGAACTAAACTTCATAGACAAAGAGTTCAAGACTTGTCTATTGCACAAGCTGCTGCAAAACGCTTGACTGACTACGCTGGGGAGAATACCGCTTCGTCCAAAGGGTCTAGCGGAGAGGGAAACAATGGAAAGTCTTTCAAGAAAGGCAAAGCCAAGAGTGGGGGAGCCGGCTATAAAGTATCAACCTCAAAGGAAGCTTCGTCGTCTCAAGGGTTCCATACACCCAAAGGAAAGGGTAAACTTAAGTGTTACTTGTGTCGAGGTCCTCATAGAGTTTTTGAGTGCCCTCACAAAGCAACACTTAATGCTTTACAGGCTTCCATTGCAGAGCAGGCAATGAAAGACGATGGGGAAGAGGATGACACCCCGAGGATGGGTGCAATGCGGCAGGTGAGCGCAGGAAAAGCAGGCTAAAGCCCCAAATGTTACACGAGCCAAAGGGCTAATGTTTGTGGACTTGAGAATCAATGGGAAGAGTACCCGCGCTATGGTGGATACCGGGGTTACCCATAACTTTGTTTCGCAACCGGAAGCTTGGAGACTCAACTTATCCTTAGAGAAGGATACAAGACACATGAAAGCAGTTAATTCTGTAGCCCAACCTACTCTGGGAGTAGACAAGTAAGTTATTGAGAAGCTTGGGCAGTGGGAAGGTCATGTGAATTTCACAGCGGTGCCATTGGATGACTTTCCAGTCATTTTGGGAATGGAATTCCTGAGGGAGACGAAAGCAATGCCGATGCCTTCGGTTGGTTCCCTATGTCTAATGGGAGATCACCCGAGCATGGTGCAAGCTATTGCAACAAAAGGGGACGATGGGAAGTTCCTTTCAGTCATGCAACTCAAGAAGGGTTTGAGAAAAGAAGAGCACAAATATCTAGCCACGATGGTGGTAGATGAAGAAGTAGGCCAAGAGCTAGTGCCTACGACCATCCAAATGGTGTTGGATGAGTATAATGAGGTGATGTCGGATAAGTTGCCTCACAAATTGCCTCCATTACGGGGTGTGGAGCATGAGATCGAGCTGTTTCCAAGAGTGAAACCACCTGCTAAAAGGCCATATCGGATGGCACCTCCAGAGCTAGCAGAATTGAGGAAGCAACTTGATGAGTTATTGGAAGCAGGGTATGTTCGGCCTTCCAAAGTACTGTTTGGAGCACCGGTGCTGTTTCAGAAGAAACATGATGGGAGCCTACGGATGTGTGTAGACTACCGCGTGCTTAACAAGGTGACAGTGCGCAACAAGGATCCTATTCCGTTGATTGCTGATTTGTTGGATCCGTTGAGTCATGCCAAGTACTTCACTAAACTTGACTTGAGGTCAAGCTACTATCAAGTGAGGATTGCTGATGGGGATGAGCCGAAGACTACTTGTGTGACACGGTATGGGGCATATGAATTCTTGGTGATGCCACTCGGGTTGACGAACGCACCTGCAACAATCTGTACCTTGATGAACCAGGTTTTTCGTGAGTACCTTGACAAGTTTGTCGTGGTATACTAGATGATATTGTTGTCTACAGTTCCACTCTAGAGGAACATAAAGAGCATCTACAGAAGATGTTCGACAGGCTGAAGGGGAACAGTTTGTATGTGAAGAAAGAGAAGTGCTCTTTCACTCAGCGGAGCATCAAATTCCTTGGTTATGTGATTGAACAAGGTCATATCAGGATGGATATGGAGAAGGTAAGTGCAATTCAAGAATGGAAGATCCCAAAGATAGTGAGGGAGTTGTGTTCCTTTCTTGGCCTCGCCAACTACTACAAGAAGTTCGTAGAGGGGTATTCACGGAGAACAGCTCCTATTACAGAACTACTAAAGAAGGGTCATGAGTGGAACGGGACAGAGAAGTGTCAGGGAGCCTTTGATGACTTGAAAGATGCCATGATGAGAGATCCGGTACTTGCTCTTCCGAATGTCATGAAACCCTTTGAGGTACAGACAGATGCATCAGACTTCGCCCTTAGAGGAGTCTTGTTATAGGAGAGACATCCTGTTGCGTACGAAAGTCGTAAGCTTAGTGAAGTAGAGCGGAAGTACATAGGTCAAGAGAAGGAGATGCTAGCGGTGATACATTGTCTCCGTGTGTGGAGGCATTACTTACTTGGGTCAAGGTTTGTGGTGAAAACAAATAACTCAGGTATTAGCCATTTCTTCACACAACCAAAGTTGACACCCAAGCAAGGCCGATGGCAGGAATTCTTGGCAGAATTTGATTTTTCCTTTGAGCACAAGTCGGGGCGATTGAACCAAGTCGCGGATTCACTGAGTAGGAAGGCTGAGCTCGGCCTTACAAATGGTAGCACATTTGACTGTGAGTATTGTTACCACAACGATGCAGGAGCGCATCAAGGAGAATTTAGCCAAAGATCCAGTTGCGCTGAACTTAATGAAGCTTACTGAAGAAGGGAAAGCACGATAGTTCTGGATGGAAGATGGATTGCTGATGACCCACGGTAACTGGCTCTTTGTGCCACGAGCTGGTGATCTGAGGAAGACATTGTTGAAGGAATGTCATGATACCATGTGGGCCAGACATCCAGGATGGCAGCGCACTTTGGCCTTACTGAAGCAGGGGTACTATTGGCTGCACACGTGTGATGATGTGGTTGATTATACCCTTGTTTCACTTGCCAACAAGACAAGGTGGAGCGAAGGAAAATTGCAGGGCTGTTGAAACCCCTATCAGTACAGTCCAAACCGTGGGAAAGTGCCTCATTGGACTTCATCACCAACCTGCCCAGAGTGGGAGAAGCAAGGTCTATACTTGTTATCATAGACAGGTTTTCAAAGTATGGTACATTCATAGCCACACCAAAGTACTATTCAGCAGAGGAGACAGCATAGTTATTTTTCAAGAATATTGTGAAATATTGGGGTGTTCCCCAAGACATTGTTAGTGACCGAGACTCAAAATTCACCAAATATTTTTGGACAACTTTTCAGAATCCTCGACTCACAACTTGAAATCTCCGAGTTATCACCCACAGACAGATGGACAAACGGAGAGATTCAATGGGCTACTGGAAGAGTACTTGCACCACTTTGTCAACACCAACCAAAAGAATTGGGTGCAACTACTTGATGTGGCTCAGTTCTGTTTCGATGCCCAAAAGAGTTCAACAACCAACAAGAGCCCTTTTGAGTTTGTTACAGGCCAGCAGCTGCTGTTACCTCACACAATGGATGAGTCGTACAGAGTAAAGAGTCTTAGGGCATACATATTCACCAAAGAATGGAGACAGAATGCTGAGATTGCCCGAGCCTACTTGGAGAAAGCTACTAAGCGGATGAAGAAGTTGGCATATCAGGGGAGAAGACCGCAGCACTTCAACGTAGGTGACTTAGTGCTTGTTCAGCTCAATCCTGAACAGGTCAAGTCACTACGAGGACAAGATATGAGACTACTTCGCAAATATGAAGGACTAGTCCCCATCTTGGCCAAAGTCAAGAAGGTCTCCTACAAAATCGACCCTCCGACTTGGATGAAAGTGCATCCTGTGTTTCACGTCAAATGCCTTAAGCCATACAACGCCGACACCAACGATTCGAGCAGAAGTCAGTCAACCAGAGCAGAAGTGAGTACAGTTCAACCTGACAGACGTGAAGTTGAAGATATCCTTGCAAACAAAGAGTTCATATTCTCAAGGAAGAAGTAGCAGGAGTTCTTAGTAAAGTGGAAAGGCCTTGGTGATGAAGAAATCAGCTGGGTTTCTGCGGAAAATATGCAACCGTTCGTGGACAAAGTTGAAGTGTACCTAGCGTCAAAGTCTACGAGGACGTCGCCCGCATAAGTGGGGGAGAATGTCACGAGCTAAGCTTGTTCAGGGCATTATGCTTGCCTGTGACCGCTTACCTCGTGTGATTGGGATGGGTTTCCATCATGTAAATACTAGTGTAGGGTTATTTTCCAGTATTTATTTCATTGTATGCCAAATAAGGCAGTATGACTCCTCGGTCACTTTGATGTTTCCTAGTGCTAGAGTGAGAATAGCCTAGAAAGCTCTTTAGGGGAGGGTGAGTGTTCATCAATCATTGTAAAACTCACTAGCTTTTTGTCAACGTGTTTAACCTACTTGCCTTCCTCGCTAAGCACACAATGTCTACGGAGGTGTTGTTAATGAATTGCGTAGTTTTAATGTTTACTGCTTACGTGTCACTGCTTTCATGAATGCTTACTGTTTCCGCTGTCATTTGATTGAATGCTAATGAAAGTGTTTCATGGATGAATGTTGGTAAACGATAGGCCGGCTAGTTAAACAAGAGTGCTTTAGCTAGCGCCGCACGGCCCTTTCACAACGATGTGAAAATAGTCGGACCGTGACAGCTTGATACGCATGGGTGAGCACCAACTTGAACCAAAAACTTCAGCCTATTGGGTCTTGGGTCCAACCATGTATATAAACACCCATCATCCACTCAATTTTTCCAATTTGGAACAAACTCACAAGTGGACTTCTCAACAATCTCCCCCTTACTTGTGAGTTCCAACTACTCTCCCCTAAACGAAAACCGTCTCCCTTGTGGGAGCAAACCCAATTCTCCAACAGTTGCTCAAGTGGGCTTTACCATTGTATCCTATGTGCCTCAAATTGTATTCTACATGACTCCGAACCAATCCTACCTCCCACGTCTTGACCCTATTCAGATTCATCTTCGAGACCTAGATAATCCTTATTGGCCTTGGTCACACACTTGATCCTCCAACTGTTAGCACGTCGGGAGAATTAGCTTCACGTCTCAATTTTTTTATAATTTTGCTCACCCAAAGTTATGAATCGTCAGCTCTAATGCCACTTGTTAGCATCGGAGGAGTCTATGGGTGGGCTTAATACACATAGATGAGCATCGACTTGACCCAAAAGTTTACGCCTATTGGGTCTTGGGCACAACCATGTACATAAGTACCCATCATCCACTCAATTTTTCCAATGTGAGACAAATTACAAGTGGAATTCTCAACACATTCCACGTTTCAATCCTAGAATCTACCCATCATCTACCCATGCTCACCCTCATTCTTATAAATTAAGAGAAAAGAAACAATAATTGTAGTCTTTAACCAAAAACTTGAGCCTAAAGTTCAGTTTGAGGAAAAAAGAATTATAAATTATTTGATGAAATGCATTCCCTACAAATATCCCATTGCTAAGGGAATTACATTTTACACCAATTCTGGTTTCTCCACATTTGGTCTAGGCCCAGGGCTTTCCAAAGAGGAATTTCTTTGTGTTCCCTTAGATTTACCTTTGGGCTTCTTTGTAAATACCATATATTTTTTTCCCTCTTTCTATTTTAGGTATTTCTAACTTCTTCAAATTTGCTTCTACACGATTTATCCACCCCTTATCATGCCTGCAGTAAGGCATTTCTCTTTTCTTCTTTTTTGGTTCTTTGCATAAAGGCAAAGATTCCATCCTCTATCTATTTCCCTAACCCTATGTTTGGTTTGCAGATTATCTATTCCTAGGAATAGATTAGTTATCATAGGTTAGTTACAATTAGTTATACAAAAAAAAAAAACCATTATGTCGATACCATCAAGCAAATAACAATGTAAAACCTTTTGAGTCCATAACAATAAATAGATAAGGAATAACTATCCCCAAATCTATAATACATATAATTGAAGAAGCTCATGCTGGGCATTCCATGCATCCATGTGGCATGCTCCCCACTCTCACTGGCAATCACTCTATCCAGTAAACATGAAGTTTCCTCATATTTTATTTTACGCGTCTCTCTGTTTCCTGCAACATTCTCTCTTCCCTATGCTTTCTTCCTGTCTTTCTCATGCCTCTTCTTTAAAAAGTTTGTCTCTTCGTCTACATTCTGCTTCCTCCAATTCCCAGAAATTTGTCTACTTAAAGCTTAAGGCCAGCCTCCTTTCTCACTCTCTTGAGCAAATCTTTCCTTCTCTGAAAATACACTGTGCAACACAACGTACCCGCCACTAAGGTTTTCTACTCCTCACCATGAACCCCCACAGTCCGTCTCTCCTTCAGCTACCCTCTGTTGCACAAATATGAGAACTCCTCGAGGTTGTCACCCTGCAACTGTTAGCCATAACTAAGCTTGACATTTGGACACAGAAAGATTGATGTGAAGACTGAAAAAATTCATGAATAGGAAACAGAAGTTTGAAGAATTTGGTTTTTAGCAAGAAGATTGAATAGGCTATGGCACTGGGACAAAGGTCCATAGAAGGCGTATATGGGGCCGACTGAAATTCTGATTCATTGATAAATTTATCAATCTGGTTCATTGTATTTTGGTCCATCATCATTATAAAGTTTTTAAGTAAAATTCCTGAGAGAGTGATCTAACAAAACATGAAATCTGAAACCCGGCATCACGCCCAACTGATATTCTGCTCCTTTTTTTTTTTTCATTTAGTTATGTTTGTTAATTCAATTATTGTTTATGAGCAATTTTAATGGTTCTAAGTGGGTAGCATATCTTGCAACTTTTAATCCAGGTATCTTTGTCTTTGGTTTCTTTCAAGTGGCTAAAGAGGGACTTGGAGGATCTGAAATGGTGGATGCTGAGGGCTGTTGGCTGAATACAATTGCTGTTTTACTGGGCCAATGTTGCATGCAATGTGTTTGTGGAAATGCATCATTGAAGAGAGAAGATTCTCATATGAGAAAAAAAAAAAAAAAGACAAACATTGTAAAGTCATAGACTATTAGTTGCTACTTTATTCTTTTTTCAGGTTTAATTCTCCAACTACTAGCCAATACTAATGCTAGCAAAATCTGTTTGGTTTTTGTATTTAAAAAAATTCTAAATAGAGTTCTTTAATGTATTTACTATTTACCATATTTCGTCTTATGTTTTAACTTTCTCAATTCATAGAATGTGCCTTTTTGCAATGTTATACTTGCCCAATGTTTCAACTCATTTTAGAAAGAATTGTTTACCAACTGTTTAATGAAATTCCTGAGCCATTACCAAACAAAGCTATCATTATTAACTGTAAGAAATATATGTAGTTTAGTTTCTTTGGGTAATAATAATTTTATAAGTACTATTATTTACAGAAAACATTCAGAAGCGTCCCAGTGTCAGTATTTTGCTCCCATAATAGGTCTTGCTTCTTCTCTCTTCACTTCATTACAAGTTTCAAGAAGGAAAATCTAGAAAGAAAGAGCTCACCAAGTTTAAGCCTACAGTTGCTCAAGCATTATATATTTTTTATTTGTTAGGTTGGTGAAGCACTATTTGATTTGGGGAATATCAAGAACTTATTTGAAAGTCCTCTTCATTAATTCTGTTGTTCAAATTGCTATTTTCATGTTTCCTTGACCATTGTTGTTGCCTTCTCTTGAACATGTTAAGAGTTAAATCGTGTTTGAGAGAAATGCTTAAATCAAGGCATGTTGTAATTTTCCTTTGCATTTCTGCATATGTGATGTGTTTCTGTATGGGTTGTGTGTGCACGTAACATTTTTGTGAAAATGCCTAAGTGAGTATCCATTGCATTAGGTAGAATGCTCTTTCAGAGATCAATTGCTTATTGGGGCTTATGGTGTTGGGATACTAATTGTATGGTTGTATGTTGATAAGGTTGTGTTTGGTTTATTGCCGAGACTTTAAACTAGCAACCATGAGATCCTTACTAGAGCTCATGACGTAACTAGAACATAACACGAAAAGAGGGATAAGTATAGAGACTGAACCGGATGGTCTTGATTGTAGGGGATGCTGGGGCGGGTCAAAGGCTGAGAATTCACTCTATCCAAGTGCAGCTACTGTTTTTGAAGCACCCTCCCGGAGTTCTGGTGAAAGCTATCCTTCTAGGGACCTCTCTTATCTACCATTTGCCATATTTGTTAACATGCCTAAATGGATGTCCATTGCATTAGCTTAAAATAGCTTGGAAAAAAGAAAATAACCCATTGCATTATCTTGAAATAAATAATTAAGTAAATAAGTTCATTCTTATTTTCCTTAATCAAGAAAGTGCATTAACTAAGAGCCATCAATGGTTTTGTGGTCATCTTTACCATAGAGTAAGTCAATGTTACTGTTAGATTTGTATAATGATTACCTATATGATGCTAAAAATATGTGATTACTTTTTTTGTTATTACAATTAGCATGTATTTATAACATATTATACTATTGTTAGATTTGTATACTACGAATAATATGCATTGCTGTGCATCATGCGGGTTTAGTGTTTAGTTTCTCCATGAGAATGTTTATTCATTTCTTATTACATGCTGAATGAAATAATAAGGAACGTACAAGAAACAGCTATTAGCCTATTACCTAGAGTTCTCAAAATTTTCACTATACTCCATTTTATTCCGCGGAATAGCTATTCCACAAACCAAAGCCATACATGTGTACTTTGTTAATAAAGGTCCTTTGCCTAGCTTGAGGGTACTTGATTTAGTTCTGCCAATATTATGCTCTCTCCATGAACACAATAATCCTCCTGGACCTCCTCTAAAGGGTAAGAAAGTGAGATAACAATTTCAGCAGTCAGCAAAATGCCTTTCAAATAAAAATAACTTGGGAGCAGATAGTGAGTAAGGATTTAATATCCCTGAATCTATCAAAAGAAATGGTTCATGATCGCATAAATTGGCGGAAAAGGATTCATGTAGCCAACCCCACCTAGTGGGACTAAGGCTTGGTTTAGTTGTTGTTGTTGTTGCCTGATTTTATAATACAAGAGTTGCTTTTTATTCCATGCCTAAAATAGGTGAATAGTGGCTTGGAAGGGATTAAACTTGACATCCGTAATGATCCTACATCTGAAGATCTTACAAATTACAATTGAACGAGAATTGTCATGGGCTGAGGCATACCTCAACCAATACACTTGGATCCAATCCCACTCTCTCTCCAAGAAGCAACCCTTCAGAAAAAGATGCCATCATACTGCAAATTGTTGGAAAATTGAAGAAATCATCATTAGTAAATTTACTAAAAGCAGGCCGCAGGCGTGAACTGTGAAATAACAAGAATCAACAGGAAAAAAACTTCACAGAACCTTCCCATGATCATGTTGACAACAAGTTTCATTGCAGCTCCATTCCCAACATCCCCAAGGTAAAACCTTGACTGGAAGATTAGCAAGAATAATGTAAAGAATAGAAAAAGGTGGCTTGATCACCTTGACACTGCAAATTAAATCTACGATGACAATATACCTTCCCCATGACGTCTAATAGTGGCGCAACTCTTTCATATAGAGATTTGTCACCTAAAGGTTTCAATTAGAGCAATAGCATCAATTTCAGTTTCTTAGGGGCCTCTATTGTTTACTCTATACAACTTTTGATGGAAAAAGGCATGACAGGTAGTCTAAACAATGAAAAAAATAAAATAATAAGGGAAATAAAGATTAGAAAATAATTTGCAGCTAAACTAATAAAAAATGTATTGTTGGATGTTGGATAGAAGACTTCTGGTTAAATTTCAAAGACAATATTTATCATAATTTAAATAAAACTCATGTTGCATTGGAAATTCCTGCTGGCCAACAAATTCAATAGATTGAAAGACATCAAGGGAGGTTGCTTGCCTGCAGTAAGAAATATCAGTTGCCCATCTTCTGCTGGCTTTTTGGATCCTGAAGCGGGAGCCTATGGGGAAACCACTAAAGCTAATAAGAAATTCTCACACATGAATGGCATTTCATTGAATACACAAATATACTGTTGCAATTTTTTAGGATGCTTGTTTAGATAATTTGAATTTACCTCCAAAAATAATGCCCCTGTAGCTTTGATATGTCCAGATATCAATTTAGAAGTAGCACCATCAACAGTAGAAATATCGACATACCTTTATATGCCCATCCAAATATGCATACAGTACGAAAACAGCACAAGTTAAAAGATTTAATAAATTTTAGGGCAATTACGGTGTCAAAGATAACATGCAGAAGTTACCTAGAAACCAGTAATACTAACAACATATATAGTTTATTGTGCATTACAAAGCTGCATGGATATGTAATTATTGTTTTCACCCCTCCCCACCATCACACCCCCGAAAAAAAAATCATATACTATTCTTCCTTTATTGCAAGTTTCTTTACACATTTTTTCAGCATATATAAATGAATAGAATATTCTCCAAAGTCCAAATATTCCTCAAGAGTACATCACCATAATTTTTACCCTAACAAACTTCACTTTTTAGCAACAGGATGAAAGTGTGGTTGGGCAAGGGGGAACATAAATTGCCATTTCAGTCATTTTCACTCCTTTATTAAAACAGTTGCTGCTTAAATATATATATATATATATATATATATATAAAAAACTTAACCCAATTATTTGTATATATATATACATATATAAAACTTAACCCAATAATTTGAATTTTGAAGAGATGTATTAGAATGATATGTCTCATCACAACCTTTCTGAGGGCACTCTAGCCATCAGAAGGACATGGAATCATCCCACATACTTTTGTAGCATTCAAATGCCAAGATCCATCATTTAGAATACAGCCACTGAAAGAAAGGGGAAAAAAACATCAGGAAGAAGAAACTTCAAAAGCAATCATCAACTATATTGATGATAATAACTTGAAATAAGTTCATTTTTTGAAATTTAAAAAATCATTTGGCACATCCAGCGGCTTGGCTCAAATGCAAAAGGCCAAAGAAAAGTTCTTTTAGATGCTATGCAAAACAAAATGGAATGTTTTCATATCGACAAGGAGTTCTAAGTTCTAACACACCACCAAAGAATGAGAGTTGTCGAATTATATGAGTATTTGATTAATCCTTGTCATACAAAATAAACAAGAAAATTGAGTCCAATCATTTTGTATTCCCTCCCCTTTCATCTCAAAATTCAAATTTTCAGCACAAGTTTCATGGGTGTCACTGTCACATTGTTCACATGAACTCTAAAAACTGCTTGAACTGCAAAACATAGCAGAGGTCTAATTTTGGATGCCCCTCAAATTCCTATAGTCCAATAAAAGGAAGAAAAAAAAAAGGGAAGGAATGTTTGGAATGTAATTTTCAACAAATACATCACTCGCAAGCTCTTAGACGTGAAGAAGCTGGCAGGACCTGATTTAACAAGAAATTATCATTAAACTATGGGGGGGGCAGTCCGGTACACAAAGCTCCTGCGTATGTGGGGATCAGGGAAGGGGCGGACCACAATGGGTCTATAGTACGCAGCCTTACCTTGCATTTTTGTAATAGGCTGTTCCCACGCCTCGAACCCGTGACCTCTAGGTCACACGACAACAACCCCACCGTTGCGCCTAAGCTCCCCTTCATCATTAAACTATCATATTTAAGAAAATTTTTTAAAGCGAACTGGATTCTGGACCACATGAGTCGCAAACAGAACATAGTATATTCTTACATAAAAAGCTTCCTATGTTAAGAAGTTTAAGGAATCATAATCTAGTAATTTAAAAATCATAACAAAAGGAACATGAGTTACCCTTTACCAGGACCCATTCCACTTGCAGCCCCATGCTTTCCACAAGCAACATCAACCTGATTGGAAGCAGTTACAAAAAGCCAATGCAAACATAATAACACAAGCAAGCATGCTTGAATGTAACATACTCACTGCACTCTGAGGATCAGCCAGCATAGCAAATGTTATATCACAACATGCGGTTACTTCCTCAGGATAAGATTTATGCCTGCATGAAAGAGCAAATCCGTGTCAATGTAGATTTTCCAGATTGAATTTTTCCAGGATATACTTACTGAACAATAAGCCATAAATAAGGAACAAATGTAGATAAGACAATAGTGAATTTCTGAGCCTATAAAGTTAAAAGGTATCAACAAGAGTGTATACATGTATATTGATGTGTTCCTAAAATATACTATTTTAGGGCCCCTATTCACCTTTGTTTATCCTCATTTGTGTTGTATGTAATTCTTTGTTAACATTTTTTGGAGTTATGCAAGGTTTGTTCGTATTTCAGGAAATACAGGTTAAAACCAAGGAATCAGACATACGAGAAGCTAAAAGAGAATTTGGAATACACAAACCTCAAAGTCAGATGTTAAACCAAGCTCCCAAAGCCTCGGATCATTAGAGAAAAGGAAGTCTTTATTCGACCAAGTGGTGCGACCAGCAAGACAAGGGGTGACCTAGTCATCCACTGCAGACTTCGAGGTTCAGACTGAGATCAAAATGTTGCAAGACTCGACCAAGTGTTCAACCATGTGACCCTCACGGGCGACTAAGGCAAGATGCTGAAGTCTCCTGAGCCAAGAAATACTGAGAGTATCGACCAAGCGGGCGCCCAAGAGACCTTGAGGGGCGACTATGTCGAGTTCCTGAGATTTCCTGAGGATCGGGATCCTACAAGTCTCGACCATCAACTCGACCAGCAAGACCCTGAAGTGCGACTTATTCGAAGACACTGAAAATTTGAATTCCTAATTTCCTGCGAGTCTCGACCAGGGCGCGATCAGGGGAAGCATGGATGCGACTTGGTCGACAGCGACGAATGACGATCTTTTGTGCAAGATTTGCTGCAGAGTTTCCTTATTTGAATTTCAAACTTTGTACCTAATGGGTATAAATAATAGCTTCGACAATGTGCTCTAGGTTCCTCTTTGTCCGATTTTAGGTTAGTGACAGACCTAGAACTCCATTGAGAGCCAACTGTAGATTAGTGATCATTCTGTTGTAGGGACAGTCATTAGTGACAGGCAACTCGAATACCAAGGAGTGATTTTTACTTGCTTTGTTAGATTAGGTTATCATCCCTTGTAGGGACAGGCGTTTGTGAGAGACGACTCAAATACAAAGGATCGATTTTTACATGCTTTCAATTTACTGCTTTCATTTACATGCTTTCTTTTAATTGCTTTCATTTACTGCTTTTGTTATTGCTTGATTGTGATTGCGTCCTTAGAGATAGGATAGCACTTCTACAACTTCAATCAGGTACACGTAGTAGGCTACAATCTCCCATAGAGGTTCTCGTGATTGTTGTGATAGAGTAAACTCCGGTTCCCGATCGTACTCCAAACGGTTGGTGCACCCTTGCTACCCTATGCCATTGAATGGCTCCTTAGACTGTTTATCCGGTTTTCGGTTAGTTTAATACGGTAAATTCATTGAACTTAGATTATGCACACGACATCCTAGGTCAAATCCATGATTGAGCATTGCTTTGTAGGAGTAGGGTTAACTTAGATTTTACATGCTTTCATTAGGACTATTAGAAGAACCGCACCTCTACACCACAAAAATCCCACCTTTTCACTTCTTTTTATACAAAGCTTTAATAAACTATTTTGGAAGTGGTTGATAACTGCACTCTAATCCCCGTAGATCGATACCCGACTTCCCATGCTTTCTACTGAACTTAGGATTAAGTTAGGTTTTATAAATATTATTTTTTGTAGTTAAGGACCCAAGTATTGACAAGCCTACCAAATTTTGGCACCGTTGTCGAGGATTAAGTCATGGTTATTAGCCAATTTCTATTTTAGCGTGTTATACCTTTGTTTTTCTCTTTGCTCTCCTTTTCTTTTATCTTTATTAATTTTTATTTTCTTTGTTTTGTCACTCTGAAGTATTGATCATGTGCGCTATATTTGTGTATGCTAGGTTTGCGTTCTCTGGAGCCCAAGTTAGTTCCGATCGACCCCGAGATTGAGAGATCCCTTAGGTCTCTTAGGAAACCCACTTCAAATCCCAAGTCTGCAGAGTCGTCCAAACCCAAGGTAATGGCCGAACACCCACCGGTTCCCGCTGACCAAATCTTGGAACCCCAAGCTCCCCACCTACCTGTGGTGGGAGAGCAACCCCTTCGGCCTCTTAGGGACTACTTTGTGCCTAATGCGTACACTTTGCCGTCATGCATCCAATTCCTGAATGTTCAGGTGGCACAATTCGAGATCAAAACTTCCATCATCTCGATGCTACCCACTTTTCATAGGAATTTCAGAGAAAATCCTTATCAGCATCTCGATGAATTTCTCGAGATATGCTCCACGATCCGCATCAATAATTTTGATGATGATGCCCTTCGCCAAAGGCTATTCCCATTTTCTCTGAAGGAAAAGATCAAATATTAGCTGACGTCCTTAGAGCCAAACTCGGTGACCACCTGGGCCACCATGCAGCACGAATTCTTAAAGAAGTACTTCCCACTTGGGAAGACTAACCAGCTGCGAAAGGCAATCACAAGTTTCTCTCAGTCGGGTGGGGAACTATTCTTCGAGACCTAGAGCGTTTTAGGGACCTACTACGTAAATGCCCACATCATCAAGTCCCTAAATGACAATTAGTCCAAACCTTCTACGAAGGATTGGCCAAGAGAAATAGGTCCATGGTAGATGCATCATGTGGAGGTACTTTCCTCACTAAGCACAAGAATGAAGTCTCTTGCTGAAAATTCTCAACAGCATACTGTTGCTATTCGCAGACCCTCCGAACCTTCCATTTCCAAACCTAGGGGAGTTTATGAGAGGGCCACAGGCCATGACCTAGCACCCACCCTACACACCATATCTCAAAAGTTAGATCAGTTCCTATCCTTAAGATAGCAACCGAAGCCAAAGGCTTGTGCAAAAGTGTGTGCGATCTGCTCCGACCCTTCACATACATGCTACAATTGCTCACATGCATCTTCTCAGCCTGAGCTTGTGCAAGAAGAGGTTAACTCTACTCATAATTGGTACGATAGGCCGTCACACAACCCCTACTCAAATACGTATAATCTTAGGTGGAGACAACATCCCAACTTCTCCTGGAGGTCACAAGCTCCGGGTTTTCAAGCCCAAAGACCTCAACAAGATCCTAATGCTCCACCTCCTCGCTCATATCATAACTCTCAAACCCATCCTACTTCTGCCCCTAGAACTTCATCCTTTCAGCAACCACCTCCTTCTCAACCCAAATATGATACATTTCAGGAGACGATGCTGAAAGCCCTCAAGGGCAATAAGGCTTATCACCAAGTAGATCAGCAACTCCTTCACTCCCACTCCTAATCCATAGCCAAACTGGAAGCCACCATGGGGCAACTAGCTACTTCTTTGAGTTGGAGAGATGAGGAAAAGTTACCGAGTTAGCCTTTAGTGAACCCCAAACGCCAATACGAGGTAGAATGTGAACCGAACGCTAGTCCCTCGTCTGTAATGAGCAGGACCAGGCGGTGACCACCATTCCAAGTGGTAGGATGGTAAACGAAAGGGTCAAGGAGCAATTGAGCAAGGAAGAGAATGAGAAGGACAAGAAGGTAGAATCCAATGTTGAAACTTCCCCCCAATCCTCCTCTAGTTCAATGAATGAACCCTCTATTTCCTCACCCACTGCTAGAGGAGCAAAGCCTCATTATGCCCCTCCCAGCACCACACCTTGCAGCTCTTCCTATGCCCTCTTCATCTAAGAAGGAGACCACAACTGAGTCCATCTTGGACGCATTTAGACGAATTCAAGTCAACAAGCCTCTCTTAGATTATATTAAGAAAACACCTATGTATGTCAAAGTCCTCAAGGACTTATACAGGCTACAACAAAAGTTAAGGGCACCTGTGGATGAACAAGTGAAGCTGGACGAGCACATGAGCTCAATAGTATTAGGTCGCCTCCCTCCCAAACTAAAATACCCCGACACGCCATCCATTTCATGTGTAATTGGAAATTACACCGTTGATAGGGCTCTTTTGGATTTAGGTTCAAGTGTGAACATACTCCCGTACTCAGTTTTCCAGCAATTTAACATAGGAGAGATGAAAGTCACCCTGGTCACCTTGTGTTTTGCAGACTGATCGATAAAAAGACCACGGGGTGTAGTTGAGGACATACTGATCAAGGTGGAAGAGTTCTATTATCCTGTTGATTTTATTATCTTTCATGGAGCCTTCCAAGAATCCGATCCCTGTCCTCTTAGGACGACCATTCTTAGCCATGGCTAACGCCAGCATTCAACGTAGGATAGGGGTTATGGATATTTCCTTTGGCCATATGCAACTCCAGCTGAACGTATTCCATGCATACTAGCATCTACTTCAATCTGTCCAAACGATGGGTGATGACATGAATATTAAACACTTTGAGGAAGCTAATCTCTCAATTCTGTGGAAGGACTCCTTAAAGAGTACCCTTCAACTAGAGAGCCCCTCTATATTTGACCCAGAGGATCCAAACGAGCAAATTCTTGCAATCCATGATGCGGCCTCCGATTTAGAGTTTAAGTTGGGGGTATGCAAAACGGCGGCTAACAAGGAAATGAGGGAGGAAAATTTTAGCTTCAAACCCAGCTGAGTTCAATATGAGCTTTAGTGCATATGGCTGAAGACGGAAAACTTAGCGCTTTCGGGAGGCAACCTGAGTATTTTTATTTTCTTCTTGAGTTCTTAGGATGTATATAAATATTGTAAATAGAGTGTGAAACCTATGGAGTAGGGCATAGGATATTTGGGGGCATGAAGGTTTCTGAGTTCCAAAGTGCTAAGGAGTTCGACCAAGGGCGCAACGTTTACGTCGACTGGTGCGACCTGGTCTAAACCCTGAACTCCTCTGAGCATACAAAGTGCCGAAAGAATCGATGATGCCTACGACCAGCACTAAGCTGGCGCGCGACTTAGTCGAGAGTCAACGTTCTGGTTTCAGTTAGAGGGGGGCGCCCAAGCGCAACAAGCACATAAGCTGGTGCGACTTGGTCGAATTGTCAAAAGGTCGTTTAAACACCTGTGCACCAACGACTCTTCATCTCCCGCCATTGTCAACTCTTAGTCAACTCTCGTCGCCCCACCCTCCAACTTCGTCACCCGAACACTAAGCACCATCTCCGAACCTCCGGCACTTCTCTGACCATAGGACGTAACTCCGGCGACCTCATCGTCATTCAGAAACCTTCTCGACAATCTAGGGTTTCATCCGTGTTCTTTTTGAGCACCTGTTCTCCTCTGTTTTTTCTTCTATTTTCTAAGATGGAGCTACGCTCAGGAACGAAGACGAATGAGAAGCAAGGCCAGGCCTCATGAATCCCTACTCGGAATCGCCAATACCAAGCCCGACAAAGAGAAGAATTGTCTACACAGAGGCAAGGTGCTGCGGGGGAAAGGACAAGGACTCCACAAGTGCCCTCTGTGACTCCACCAATTCCTGCTAGTGTACCTCCTTCCACATTGGGCCTGGTAATATGGAATGCACTGGTGGAGGCACTACGAAAAATAGTCGCAGCTGTGGCAACCTATGATGGCCCCGGCTGCTCCCCTGAAATCCAGATTCGGACTCGGAGTCAGAGGAAGATTGAAATGACCTATTGGCTACTCTATAGATTGTGCTTTTGCGGCACATTTTTTATTGTGTCCCTTTCTTTTATTTGTATTTAATTGTAGGTCATTTCACCATGTTTTTGAAAAGGTTGTACTTGTGCTATACTATTCCTAATACTTTGTATTGCCTTTGGAAATTAATACAATTTACATGGTGTTTTTGCTTAATGTCTTTTTGTGCTTCGTGTATCATTGCATGCATAATATTTTTGGTTTATATATGCTTCTAACAAATGCAGGTACACTAGTTATTTTTATTGGCCTATGTAGTGTTCTCCTCACTGTCTCCCACGTTCTTTCTCTTCCATACTCCAGTGAGGACACTGAAGTTTTAAGTTGGGGGTAGGGGGTAGGTAAGCACAAAAATGACAACAATTTAAATTTTTCAGTGAATATTTGATTGTTTCATGGCATGTTAGCACTGCTTATACTATATACATACTTGTATATTACTTTCATGTTACATGCTCAGGTCATAGTGTATATGACCTTGTTATGCTCACTAACAAAGTAGTGAGTTGCTTGTGCGTAGTTTCACATAATATAGCCTATGTAATGACATGCCACTCTAGGTAGATTAACTAGAGATTCATTCATGTTAACATGGTTATGTAAAATCTTGTATTCAAATGGTACTTCGCAAGGCAAGGCTAAAAACACACGTACACATGATTTGTAGCACTTAGGGTTCCTTGAGAGCATTGAGAGAACATACGTGACGACTATGACACCTTGTGAGGTACTGTTGAGCCTTTCGTTTTTCTGGAGTGTTTGACGTCAACTCTGAGTTTACGGAACTCAACTTCCTTTTTTTGATTTTTATTTGCTGCTGGTCTCGGTTTTTGCATTTTCTAGACTAGGGGTGATTTCTTGTGGGGAGATATAAACTTAGGTCTTGTAGCTTACTCAAGACATGAAAATTGAGCCACCCCTAGAGTTAGACTTATTTCATGGACCCCATTCTAAGCTTAATTTCTCTTCGGAAGTATGAAGACCCCAAAAAGTTGTGAAGATTGTCCTAGTTGACCATGAAAGAAAAATGATAAAAGTATGAGCAGAAGAAAGTAAAAAAAAATAAAAATATATAGAATGCCCGCTCCAATTACAAAAAGGTCAAACTAAGGACACAACTCGGGTTCTACCAAAGTATAAAGACTCTTCAGATGTCCAATGCATACGATGTACTCACGCCTCGTCTATAAGTTAGTCGGTCTAGGGTGGTCTTCATTGGATGTGGAGAGTAGGTAAGAAGATGCTAGGGTGAAGGACCTAACACCTCATTCATAGACTGGATTCTTTCCTTATGAGAGTAGTTCACTCTATACTTTAGTGTTAGTTCTTGAACATATGTGGGATGTTTGATCATGACATTATGCCTCACATATGGAGAGTGAACCCATTTTCTCGAGTGATTTTTTAGAGAATATAAGTGAGGCTGAGTCAAGGCGACCATTCTATAGGTGTCCAAGAGATATCTTGAGTCTGACAGATCATACACTTTACACACGCCTTAAGATGTAACCCATTTATACTTGAAGTTACATGATAATGTTAGCTCTAAATTGTAATTACCAGTTGATTATCTGTGAGTGTGCTGTCGATAATGATTGTATCTTGTTGAGACTTGCATGAGTAACTTGTTGTGGAGTGTGTATAACAGAGTCATGTATGCAGAAGCCTGTGTGTAATTAGGTTATATCCTTGTATGTAAACTAGTATAACTGTGTTGCATGTATTTTTAGTCACTGATAATTGGTGTTTGTGGGTACCGCCCTGGAAACCCTCACGAGACTAGAACTCTTCCACTAGGGCCAACCTAGGGGTTTAAAGTCTTGTTGCATATGGTAAATGCAATCGTGTTTCCCACGAAAGAGGAGGTAGTCAGGATTTTCTAGTTTTTCTTAATTTTCTTAGCTTTTGCTTTACTCGAGAACTAGCAAAGTGTAAGTTGGTGGTTGTAATGTGTTCCTAAAATATATTATTTTAGGCCCCCATTTACCTTTATTTATCCTCATTTGTGTTGTATGTAACCCTTTGTTAACATTGTTCGGAGTTATGCAAGGTTTGTTTGTGTTTCAGGAAATACAGGTTAAAACCAAGGAATTTGGCATATGAGAAGCTAAAGGAGTATTTGGAATACACAAAGCTCAAAGTCAGATGTTAAACCAAGCTCCCAAAGCCTTGAATCAATAGAGAAAAGGAAGTCTTTGCTCGACCAAGTGGTGCGACCAGCAACACAAGGGGCAACCTAGTCATCCACTGCAGACTCCGAGGTTCAGTCTGAGATTGAAATGCTACAAGACTCGACCAAGTGTTTGACCATGTGACCCTCACGAGTGACTAAGGCGAGATGCTGAAGTCTCCTAAGCCAAGAAATACCGAGACTATCGACCAAGCGGTCACTCAAGAGACCTTGAGGGGCAACTATGTCAAGTTCCTGAGACTTCCTGAAGATCGAGATCCTACAAGTCTCGACCATCAACTCAACCAGCAAGACCCTGAAGTGCGACTAAGTCGAAGACACTGAAGATTCGAATTCCTGATTTCCCGCGAGTCTCGACCAAGGCACGATCAGGGAAAGCATGGGTGCAACTTGGTCGACAGTGACGATCTTCTTAGCAAGATTTGCTACAAAGTTTCCTTATTTGAATTTCAAACCTCGTAAACCCTAATGGGTATAAATACTAGCTTCGACAATGTGCTCTGGGTTCCTCTTTGGCCGATTTTAGGTTAGTGACAGACCTAGAACACCATTGAGAGCCAACTGTAGATTGGTGATCATTCCATTGCAAGGATAGTCGTTAGTGACAGACGACTCAAATACCAAGGAGTGATTTTTACTTGCTTTGTTAGATTAGGTGATCATCCCTTGTAGGGACAGGTGTTTGTGAGACGACTCAAATACAAAGGATCGATTTTTACATGCTTTCAATTTACTACTTTCATTTACATGCTTTCATTTACTACTTTCTTTTATTGCTTGATTGTGATTGCATCCTTAGAGATAGGATAACACTTCTACAGCTTCAGTCAAGTACACGTAGTAAGCTATAGTCTCCCATAGAGGTTCTCGTGATCGTTGTGATAGAATATACTCCGGTTCCCGACCGTGCTCTGGATAGTTGGTACACCCTTGCTACCCTATGCCATCGAATGGCTCCTTGGACTGTTTAGCCGATTTCCGGTTAGTTTAATACGGTAAACTCACTAAACTTAGATTACGCACACAACATCTTAGGTCAAATCCATGATTGAGCACTGCTTTGTGGGAGTAGGGTTAACTTAGGTTTTACATGCTTTCATTGGGATTGTTAGAAAAACCCCACCTTTACACCACAAAAATCCCACCTTTTCACTTCTTTTTTATACAAAGCTTTAATAAACTATTTTGGAAGTGGTCGATAACTGCACTCTAATCCCCATGGATCGATACCCGACTTCCCCCACTTTCTACTGAACTTGAGATTAAGTTAGGTTTTATAAATAATATTTTTTGTAGTTAAGGACCCAAGCCTTGGCAAGCCTACCACATATAAGGGTAGCCCGATGCACAAAACTCCCACATATGCGCAATCCAAGGAAGGGACAGACCACAATGGATCTATAGTATGCAGCCTTATCTTGCATTTTTGCAAGAAACTGTTTTGACACCTCAACCCTGTTGACCTCCAAGTCACACGGCGACAACTTTACCATTGCACCTAGGCTCCCCCTTAGTGTGTGTGTGTGTGTGTGTGTGTGTGTGTGTGTGCACCTAGGCTCCCCCTTATGTATGACTGAAATCGTCGACGGTTTTGCTCAGTTACTTGGCGCCAGTTTTCAAATTTTGAATTGGGAAGTTGTATAGGTTGGGTTTCGGGGGAAAACCACCGGGAGGGTTATATATACATATTGTATGTTGTAATCCATATTTGGACAGAAGATAGGGAAAATTCACTGTCGTTTGCTCCAATGAATGTAGGCATTGCCGAACCACGTAATTCTTCATGTCATTGTTTTATTACTTTTGTATTATCTGCGTGATTGTGTTTTTCTGTATATTTCACAGTTGGTTGTTGCGTTGTAAGATGTTTGTTTCCGCTGCGCATTAATTTGCACAACATGTATGTATGTATTGTGTGTGAATCCATATACGAAACATGACGAATCAAGGAGCCACTCTGCATTCTTGTAGACTGATGTAAGACAAGAAGTAAGACCTAGGACGATCCTTGCTAGAGAATACATAAGACGAACTGGATCGAGAATTGTTGAGTTTAGTTAGTAGTTTACTATGTGTTTAGAATAATTAAAATAGTTTATGTGTATTTGGGGGCTTGTTTGCAGTATTTGTGTCCACTAGGGGTATGCTTGTGATAATGTAGTTTTAGGGGTTTATATGTAAGCCATAAATAAGGAACAAATGTAGATAATACAGTAGTGAATTTCTTAGCCTATAAAGTTAAACGTAACAACAAGAGTGCATTCATACATATAAGGGCAGCCCTCGGTGCACAAAGCACCTGCATATGCGGGTCCAGGAAAGGGACAGACCACAATGGGTCCATAGTACGCAGCCTTATCTTGCATTTTTACAAAAAACTATTTCGATACCTCAACCCTGTGACCTCTAAGTCACAAGGCAACAACTTTACCATTGTGCTTAGGCTTCCCCTTAGTGTGTGTGTGTGTGTGTGTGTGTGTGTGAACATACATATATGTATGTATGTATGTATGTATGTATTGTGTGTAAATCCACATACGAAACATGATGAATCAAGGAGCCACTCTACATTCTTATATATTGATGTAAGACAAGAAGTAAGACCTAGGAAGATCCTTGCTAGAGAATACTTGAGAACTGAAATCGAGAATTGTTCAGTTTAATTAGTAGTTTACTATGTGTTTAGAATAATTAAGATAGTTTATGTGTATTTGGGGGCTTGTTTGTACTTGTAGTATTTGTGTTTGCTAGGGGTATGTTTGTAATAATGTAGTTTTAGGGGTTTATATGTAATTTCATGTGAAGAGGCTTTCTTATAAATAGTGCGTGAAAGCCATGTTGTAAGCAATTATTGTTGAATTTGAACTGAGCTGTGAATGTGAGTTCCCCCGGGCATCTCCTCTCTCCTCCCTTCCCCTTCCTTCCTCTATTCAATTCTTCTTATTTCTCCCATGGCTGCAGAACCTTGATGCTGCCCCTGCATCATAGACTGTGCTGGCAACTTACAATAAACATCCCCACATAAGAATGACCAATGGATAAAAGTGCAAAGAAGGCAAAGTAAAATCCCAATAACTAAGATTGAACAAAGGAAAAGAATTGTATGACAAGAGTCATGCATGAACACCATAGCAGACAGAATGCCTACCATACAATTATTATATGGTTATATTTTAAACTCTTTGCTTTGCTATTTCCATGTGCAATACTATGTAGGGAATGGCAGAAGCGATCCCAAAAAGGTGGGAAATAAAAATATAAGTATGCTTCTACCACTAGCATCTTGGTCCATTTGTATTTAGCTGCCCAAGCATCAGATAAGCTCAAGGAATTGAGTTTTTCAAGCCTTCCCAGCATCTTAAAAGATGGTGTGGCTGGAACCTGGGCAATAAGCTTTTCCTTATTAATTACAAAATATCCCCACCCATCCCCACTCATCATTATAACTCATATATTATTAAAAGATAATACAAGGGTGCTAGAGCTAAAACCCAAAGTTTGCATTCACATCGCGCGATGTTTGGACCATATCTTCTCCAAGTATTCCACATGAACATGAGAATCCAAAAAATATCAATTCAAGCAGTTATACATCAATCTTACTTTGCACCCAAGCTGATGAGAGGATCACATTTGCTCTTCGTCCTATTCCAGACAGTAACGTCACATCTGAAACATACCAATCAAAGAACCAAAATTTAGCATTTAGCATATAGATCTTCGTACATTAGAAAATAATAGTTGATCCCTTACAATATCTAAGCAAATTTAAGGTACAAATTTTGACTAGAATAAGTAAAACTGCTCTGACATCTGAATCTGAACCAGAAGTTCTCAATGAATAGCAGAACAAAGCTTTGCTATGAGAATTTAATTTCACTTCTGGAACTTGGAAGCCTTTCAGAACAAGTTATTGATAACTGTTTTTCTCTAAGAATTTTAAGAACGGGAGACAGGCTGAATCTCTTCTTCATATGATTCGAAGAAATATCTTTAATCTATGTCGAATTGGTAATCAATTCCAGAAATAGAATCATACCCAGCTTTAATGAGATTCTGTGCCATTGGAGAGCCCATAATCCCAAGACCTAAAAACCCAAAACGTGCTGGCGATCCATCTGTTGCATGCTAAAGATCAGATGTAGCTTAGTGGAATAAGATATGAGTGCAGCAGGAATCAACCCTTATCACATACCAAAAACCTAAACCTATGTTTCAAAAGCCAGTATGCAACATGACTGACATGAACTCATAGGGAAAGGCAGATAATGGAAATGCAGTGACAATATTTTATTCCATTGTATTGTGCAACAAAACAAGCAAAAAAGCCATAGCAACTGATACTGGCATTGCTTCTCCTTCTGGCACCATTTGGCTTTTGAAATGGAATAGGGTGAATATGGAATAACTATATTGTCTAGATATGGAATATAGTGAAAACCGTGAAATGGAATAGGATGTTATACTAATGAACACCAAAAAGCACAGGAATCAATATTCCCATGAAGACATTTGAGAAGAACTATTCCTAGTCCATGTGTTAATTGGGTTGAAGCAAATTTTGTCATGGCCATTTTTTTTATAAACAATTACACTCCTAAATGATAACTATCTATTCTGCAAACCAAATGCAGTATAAAAGATATAAGAAAGGAGCTGTCAGCTCTACAACCTCCACTTGTGCCACATAACACTTGCCGCCTCTGCAGCCACACAGCAGCTACTCTGCATTAACATCATAATAATTTCCAACTTTATCATCACCACAAATTCCAACTCATACAGCTGTACCCTGTCCTTGGCATCATCGTCGTCTCAAGTCCCAACCCCCTAGTGATGCCACTGCCATGATGCCATCAATCCCGATGATTATAACCATCATTTCCAATAACAGCTCATCACTGCACTATTCTGTGGTACCATGGCTGCCACCACCACACTCCAACATAACCCCCATCGTCAATCACTCTCATTCTCAAAACCTCTAATTGTATTATCAAGGCACCAAATCATTAGCATTACCACTAAACTAATGCAATAATCACCTTTAGCACCGCAATTACTACAGTTACGGCATCACCTTGACAACCACAAATGCCACAAGCAGCATCACAGCCACTGCCAGTGATACAATTCTTCCTTTCGCCTCACAAATCCCAACTGCCACAGCAACCACTTCAGTGTCATCACCAAATGTCATACCTCATCCACCGTGAAATTAAAATGGAAATAGAAAAAATACATTACTATTTGAGGCTATAGAAATTAATTCTCTTTCACTTATTTATGAGTCACATTGCCCTATTATCAGAGTGGTGGTGCATTAACCACCGTGACATGCATTTCTGTTTCATTATGCAGTCAAATAACTCTCTTCTGTTTTTTCTTTCTTTTTCCTTTTTTTTTTTTTTTCGGAAAGCTTATATTTTCAGAACTTTTATGACAGAAAAAACCTACCCAAATAAACCTTCAATTGGACCCGTTTAATTCAATGATTCTTCCTCAGTAACCACTGCTTCTTCCCTCTCAAATTCCATAATGACCAGGATGTTAGAAGCAACTGGTTTGACTCCGTACCTAACAAAAATGACATAGACAACATCTGGACCGTACCCATCTCAAATAAGATTCAATCCCAGCTGCAATCACAGGCCAATTGTCCCTGTTGGCAAGCCAAACGTACCAATGTGTATGCATGTTGGAGGTTGGACATGCAATTATTTCACATGGTTATAAGCAGCTACGCATATGAAATAAAACAACTATTCCACAACAATGCCCTTCAAATCTAAGCAATTATTTCCTATAACAGATTCAAGGAATTTCAAGCTGTTCAAATGCTTCCTAGTTCTCATTTGCTATGATAACAATGATTTTACCTCAAGAAAGGTGAATAACATAAAAAACTTGCAATTACCAAATCCCTAATAAACATACACTAGTATCAGTTAAGATCTAAATACCAAATAAAATTAGTTACTGCAGGTCTAGAATGTTAAGCTGAAATGGAAACGGAGAAAATGGAAACGGATTAAATGAAAACGGAAAATTAAATGGCCTTGAAGAGGATGATTTGTAGATGAAAATGAGCCGTGGAGGAGCCAACTTTCATACACTGGAATGATAATGCCCGCGTGCTAAAATAACCCATTAAATATCTCAATTACTCCCTTCCTTTCCTATCCATTCAATATAGCTATATAATGAAGCAATTGTACGTGAATGTGAATATTGTGAAGTGAATGAGCCAGGAGTGTGAGAGTGCTGAAGGTGAGAGAGGGAAAAGTGTGAGAAGAGTTGAGTTGAGTGTGTGTCTCCTCCTCTTATTTTTCTCCCAAGTTATAGTGTATTTGGTGTGCTCCGTGGACGTAGGTCAGACTAGACCGAACCACGTAAATCTGGTGTTCTTATTTTGTGTGCTTGTTTTTCTTGTGTGTGTAATTATTGTTCCTAAATCCCTAACAATTGGTATCAGAGCTAGATCGGAGCAAAGTCACCAGATCAGAGCAAAATTGCCAGATCGGAGCAAAGTCACCAGATTGGAGGTCCCAAGAGCTATATTGTGCTAATTACGTGTCTAAGGTAAATTCTGTCTAGGAAAGTGAGACTTAAGCGGTCCATTGTAACACCCCACTTTCCTGAGAATTTACCTGATGTAATTTAGCACAATCATCACTGGGCCCTACTGCCACGTCATTAGTCAACCCACTCCAGCGTGACGTCATCGTGCCACATCAGCAGAGCTGAGTCAACATCCTCATCAACGCTGTGTCAGAGCCACGTCAGCAAACATGTGTAAGCCACCACAGCATCCCTAGGCCAACTTGCCACGTCAGCGTCCATGTCATCCCAGGACCCCACCTGCCACGTCAATAGCCAGGTAACGGTGTCAGGAATATTCTGTTAAATGGGAGTATATTCCGTTAAGTTTAACAGAAAGTTGACCAATTTTGACCAGAAGGTTTAACCAGGTTTTCGGAGTCATTTCAGGTCCGTTTTTCGAATGACTTGAACCATTTTTTAGGTTTTTGGCCGTTCCGGATCCAACCATGTTGTCTATTTGAGCTAATTCCATCTCTAAATTGACAAATCGAAATGTTAAACGAAAATACGTTAAAGATCGAGATGTTTAACGACACCAACTTCAGTTTATGGAAGATGCAAATTGAGGACTACTTGTTTGGTAAGGAGTTGCACTTACCATTGAAGGGAAAGTCAGATTCCATGACGAAGGACAAGTGGGAGTTGCTTGACTGAAAAGCTCTCGGAACTATCAGGATGACACTAGCAAAGTCTGTTGCCTTCAATATCAAGCATATGACAATCACCAAGTCTCTTATGGACGCGCTCTCCAACATGTACGAGCAACCATCAGCCGCCAATAAGGTACACTTAATGAAGAAGTTATTTACCATGAACATGTCCGCAAGTAAAAATTTTAGTAGACATCTGAATAATTTCAATGAGTTGTCGGATCAACTCTCCTAAGTAGAAATCAAGTTTGACAGTGAGATCCGTGTCTTACTGATTCTTAGTCAGTTGCCTAAGAGTTGGAAAGGTATTATTATTGCGATCAGTAGTTCCGCAGGAAAATCAAAACTAAACTTTGATGAAGTCGTCAATATGATTTTGACAGAAGAGATCAGGATGTAGTCAAACAGTGCTTCCACCTCAAGTTCAGCCTTGAACGTGGAAAGCCGAGGGCCTGGTTTTAAATCACGGTAGCGGGTAGCGTAACGTAACGGTAACAAGTGTAACGGGAAGCAGGAGTAGTGGACGTTACATAACGGGAAGCGGGTGTAACGGCCGTGAATTTTTTTGATGCACGCACAACCCTGTGCATATTAGCGTACTTGCATGTTTTAAGCTTTTGGCCATTCTTAGAAAGGGTTTTAGTGTATTTTGGACCCTTTAGTTCGAGCAACTAAGTTATTTGGTAAGGGCAACAAGTTTACATTTGTTTTAAACCATCATTGATAGAAAATTACGTGTGTGCGCATATTTAAACTTCTCATTGTTCTTATTTGTGATAAATTCTTATGTGTGCTAAATGAATTAATAAAATAAAATACACTATACACTCCATTAATCTATTAGACACATAAGACATACGAATAATATAAATATAAAATAGCTAGAAAAGAAAGAAGGTTGAAGTTGAAAAATAAAGAACATAAATATCACATTACTAATATTATTAAAAAAAAAATTCCTAACAAGTTAGTATTTTGAAATTGTTAATTAATGCATCTATTGTGAGTATTTAAAGAAAAAGTAAATTTTGTATCATTGTCATCCTCATTATAATCTTTTCCTCCTCTTGCCACTTGGTATATTGAGAATGATATATGAAAGAGAGAGAAAAAGTAAGAAGAAAAAGTAAAAAATAAAATATTTTTTTGGTGTAACAGTCCTGTAGCGGTTACGTAACGGTCGCGGTCCGTAACGGCCGCTACGGCCGTGATTTTTCTTCCCACCGATTTCTCTGTGTGTAACGGTATCGGTAACCCAAAAAACCTTTACGTAATGGCGTTACGTAACGGTCGCGGCCTTTATTTAAAACCATGGCCGAGGGAGAGATTCTTGGAAAGGAAGCGGGCATGGACGATCAAACAATTGCAGCAGATTTAGGACCAAACGGTCCAAATCTAGAAATCCCAAAGGTTCCCAGGGCACAAAGAACATTGAGTGCTGGAACTGTGGAAAGTTCAGTCATTTCAAAAACCAATGCAAAGGTCCAAGAAAGGAATATGAGGCAAAGACAGAAGCAAATGTTACTTCAGAAGAAGGTGATATGTTGATATGCTCTTTGGAGAGCAAGAAGGAGTCTTGGGTCTTAGACTCTGGAGCCTCATTTCATGCCACTTACAGTAAAGATTGCCTAGAAGAGTATATGCCAGGTGACTTTGGTAAGGTATACCTTGGCAATGATCAATCTTGCGACATAACCGACAAGAGAATTTTGAAGATCAAGATGAATGGGTTAGTATGGAAGCCGAAGGACGTCAGATATATTCCAGATGTGAGAAAGAACTTTATCTCAGTTGGTCAACTGGCAGATGAGGAATACACCACAACATTCATTAGCGATTAATGGAAGATATCAAAGGGTGCACTAACAATTGCACGATGTAAGAAAAGTAGAACACTTTATGTGACTTCTAATGTCTACATGTCTATTTCAGTTGCTACAAGAAATGATGATAGCAACATTTGGCATCAACGACTCGACCACATGAGTGAGAAGGGACTCAGGGTGATGCACTCAAAGGGAAAGTTGAGTAATCTACAGTCAGTAGAGATTGATATGTGCGAGGATTGTACACTCGGGTAACAGAAGAGGGTTAGTTTCCAAACATTCGCCAGTACTCCAAAAAAGGAGAGACTTGAACTAGTCCAATCAGATGTATAAGGACCAATGACCGTCTCATCCACAGGTGGAAGGAATTATTTCATGACGTTTATTGACGATCATTCTCGGAAGGTATGGGTTTACTTTATGAAATACAAATCAGATGTCTTTCATGCTTTCAAGATTTGGAAAGCAATGGTTGAAAATGTAACTGGTTTGAAAATCAAGAAGCTGAGAACTGATAATGGTGGTGAGTATGAAGACACAGGGTTCAAGAAATTCTGCTAAGAGCATGGTATCAGGATGGAAAGAACTGTGTCAGGTACGCCTTAGCACAACGGCGTAACCAAGCGGATGAAGCAATCATTGACTAAAAAATCCAAAAGAATGCATATGCAGTCAGGCTTACCAAAGCAGTTCTAGGCAGAAACAGTCAACACAGCCGCATACTTGATTAACAAGAGTCCATCAGTACCATTGGACCACCGTCTACCAGAAGAGGTATAGAGCGAAAAAGAGGTGAGACTTTCACATTTAAAAATTTTTGGTTGTGCAGCATATGTGTATGTTAATGATCATGTCAGAAACAAGCATGATCCAAAGTCCCAAAAATGCACCTTTGTCGATTATGGTGAAGATGAGTATGAGTATCACATTTGGGACGATGAAAACAAGAAGGTAATCAAAAGCAGAGATGTGATCTTGAATGAAAATGTGATGTACAAAGACAGACACATAACAGAACCAATAGAACCCGCAAAACCAGTTCAAAATGAAACAACCTATGTAGACTTGGATGATGTCCTAGAAGGTGTCAGGACATAACACACCGAGAATCCTCAGGCAGAGGAGACACAACAGCAAAAAGTCGAGATTCCTCAGGCAGAGGAATCTGTGGAGCAGATTGTCGCACCACCACCTCCTACTCCAGCTCCGGAGCTTAGGAGATCTTCTTGGCAGCATGTATCAAATAAGAGGTTTATGAATTATTTACTTCTTACAAATGGAGGAGAATCCAAATGCTATGATGAAACATGTCAGGCGGGAGATTCAAACAAGTGGGAGCTTGCAATGAAGAACGAGATGAAGTCCCTCAACTCTAACAAAACGTGGGAACTAGCTAAGTTATCCCAAGGTAAGAAGGCTCTTCACAACAAATGGGTGTACAGGATCAAAAAAGAGCATGACGGATCCAGGAGATACAAAACCAGATTGGTAGTTAAAGACTTCGAGCAAAAGGAAGGAATTGACTACACTAACATCTTTGCACCAGTTGTAAAGTTAACAACCATCATATCAGTCTTGAGCATTGTTGCCTCGGAGGGCCTACATCTCGAGCAGTTGGATGTGAAGACGACATTTCTTCGCGGTGATCTTGATGAAAAGATTTACATGCAACAACTAGAAGGATTCTCAGTAAAAGATAAAGAGAATCTTGTGTGCAGATTGAAGAAGAGCTTGTATGGTCTCAAACAAGCTCCCGAGCAATGGTACAAAAAAATTGACATCTTTATGCACAGAGAAGACTTTTAGAAGTGCAATGTCAACCACTGTTGCTACTTCAAGAGGTATCGGGCTATATGTCGATGACATGTTAGTTGCAAGACCAGATATAGAAGAGATCAGGAAATTGAAGCAGCAAATGTCAGAGGAGTTTGACATGAAGGACTTGGGTTCGAGTAGATACTTAGGATGCGAATCTCAAGAGATAAGCAACAGAGAACATTGCGATTATCTCAGTCGGAGTATATTAGCCGTGTTTTACAGAGATTCAACATGAGCAACGCCAAACCAGTAAATACACCACTGGTCGGTCACTTCCGTCTCTCCAAGGATCAGGCTCCCCAAACAGAAGAAGAGAAGGACTTCATGGCTAAGGTACCTTATGCCTTAGCCATTAGAAGTCTCATGTACGTCATGGTTGGTACCAGACCAAACATTGATCAAGCAGTAGGAGTTGTCAACAGGTTTATGTCAAATCCAGGGAAGACTCACTGGGAAGCAGTAAAGTGGATCTTGAAATATCTACGTAGCACTATTGATAAGTGTTTACGTTTCGGCAAAGGAGACTTGAAAATTCAATGGTATGTTGATGCCGATTTTGTTGGTGAAATTGATCATCGCAGAAGCACCACAGGATATGTGTTCATTGTTGGCACAACAACTATTAGTTGGATGTCACAGATACAGAAGATTGTTGTTCTATCCACTACAGAAACTGAGTATGTAGCAGTGACAAAAGCCAGTAAAGAGATGAATTAGTTTCAAGGTTTGTTAACAGAGTTCGGAATAAAGCAGGAAAGAAATATTTTGCACAGCGACAGTCAGAGTGCCATACATCTAGCAAAGAACTCTGCATTTCATTCCAGAACCAAACACATTGGATTATGTTATCATTTCGTCAGATCTCTATTAGAGGATGGAGTGTTGACACTGGAAAAAATCCAATGTAACAAGAATCCGGCAAATATGTTGACAAAGGTGGTGACTATAAAGAAACTGAAGTTGTGCTCAACTTCAGTTGGTCTTCATGCTTGAAGACAGATTTGAGCACATCATTATCTATATACTGATTGAGATAGTATCTCCGTCTCCAAGTGAGAAATTGTTAAGTTGGAATGGAAACGAAGAAAATGGAAACGGATTAAATGGAAATGGAAAATTAAATGGCTTTGAAGAGGATGAGTTGTAGATGAAAATGAGCCATGGAGGAGTCAGCTTTCATGCGCTGGAATGATAATGCCCACGTGCTAAAATAACCCATTAAATATCTCAATTACTCCCTTCCTTTCCTATCCATTCAATATAGCTATATAATGAAACAATTGTATGTGAATGTGAATATTGTGAAGTGAGTAAGCGAGGAGTGTGAGAGTGCTGAAGGTGAGAAAGAGAAAAGTGTGAGAAGAGTTGAGTTGAGTGCGTGTCTCCTCCTCTTGTTTTCTCTCAGGTTATAGTTTATTTGGTATACTCCGTGGACGTAGGTTAGATTAGACCGAATCACGTAAATCTGGTGTTCTTATTTTGTGTGCTTGTTTTTCTTGTGTGTGTGATTATTGTTCCTAAATCCCTAACATAGAATTCATCAATGTACAAACATGTTCAAAATAAAACACTTTCACAGTTATGCAGAGTTCTAAATTTTTGACAATATTTGTGCTCTATGCACTAAGAACTGAAGTTAACTCATTAAAGATTAAATAATAAACTGTAGTAAGTCACATAAGAAGCAGACATGCATTCAGCGACGACCCCCCCCCCCCCATTCAGGATGCTCTTTTCACGTATGATACATATTGCAGCTCATATAAACTAGGCCAACCATATATTTCACACTGAAGTATATGAAAAATGCTGTGTGTTGGTATATTTACCAAAAGTAAAGAATGACCAAAATCCAACCACGAGTACAAGTGGGAGCAAAGGGAGAAATAAGTAACGCACTAGTCATGAATAGCCAAAATAAATTTGTTGAAGAATAATTGTGCAAGATTAATAATAAATTTATAAAAATGTCCTGTCTGTTTTTTGAGAAATAATTTTTATGTTTCTTATTAATCAATCTCATTTTTAAATTATTTATAATGATCAAATAACTTTAAATTATTTTTTAAAAATACCCCTTTCATTTTTTAAAAATACCCCTTTCTCAAAGCTATTTGAGTATTTGATCAAAAATCATGATGTGTGTAGACCGAGTAAGTTAAAAGAGTGTTTTTTTCTGATAACATGTGTTTGTGTGTGTGTATTCCATGAAGCTATATTACTTCACACTTGTGTGCAGACGTGTATAGGCGACAACCAGGGCAGAATTTCTCAACAGAGTAACTTAGGGTGCTCATCAAGCTCAGCCTTGCCATCCACTAACCCTCTGTTTTGCTTTGCAGCTCCCAGTTCCATCCAAAGTATCAATGCTTGTTCACAATTCTACAGAAGTTTGAATGTTGGATGTTGGGTCATTGGGATGTTGGATGTTGGGTCATTGGGATAAGACCTCCCAACATTTCTAACTTCTGGGACACTCCTTTAAAGGATGGCGCTTCACGCCTTCACCTCAGCTTAGTCTTGCAACACGACCCTCTTAAAACCCAAGAACAGGTTATCAATTAACAAAAAATTACCCAAAAAAACTCACTACTTTGCACAATTGAACTGAAAATAATACCATACTGCTCCTCACAAATGCTAACTCCTCAAATTTAGCGCTCGTTCGGACATGTACTTCAAAACCAGAACTCGCAAAAGATCAAATCGCTCAAATTCCAAGTGATATTGGGGAAAAAGAAAACATAGATTCCCCATAGAATAAGTGCAGAGTGTCAGGAGCCATCAGGGAAGCATACCTTCGGCCGTAGAGCCGAGCGTTTGAGAAGAGAAAGCCTTGAAAGAAACTAAGGAGAGAGCTTTTCTGGGGAAAACAGAGATGGGTCTTCCTCTGAGATGGTTGGGAATGTGCGGGAGAAAGCTTGAGCACAATGCCATGGCAGATGAAGTGATATCTGCTGATCAGCTGAGAATCGCAGAAAATGGGTAGGGAATTTCTACGTCCGGCCTGCAGTTGGTGCGGATAAAAAGCAGATCGATTGAAAAAGCAAAGGAAATTACAATAAAAGTTGTAAAAATAATTTAAAAAATCAATAGATTTCTTAAAATTTTATAAAATTATAATTGTTTATTAAATTTCCTATTTATATATAGTTTATAAATATTATAATTATATGAGAACTTAGATTACAAAGACATTTTTATGAGTAATAGGGAGAAAGATAATTGATTAGAAACCATTTTTTCTTTTTTTAATTAATAATGGAGATTATTATTTAAGTGTTGGTATTATCCTTACAAACATGAATTAGATGTGGAAGGAAAATTTTCACATTTCAACCAAAAAAAAAAAAAGTGTTTTTTTCTTTTATTTCGATATCAATTTTTTAACTTTATATTTATTTCATTATTACTCAAAATAAGAACTTTTGCATGATATTACTTTAAAAAAAAAAAAACGACATTCTCTTGTTTATATGATATTATCATATGATATATCCCTCTTCCTCTCATTTTTTACCATGCAATTTGGAATACTCGAACGGTCGCTTTTTTTTTGTCTTAACTTCTGCCCACCTTTCCGGATGAAACCAAAGGAATGTATCATTATGCTTTGAATTTCATTTATATGAATTGCATTTTTTATTTTTTTTATGCTTTTCTTAGGGTGGACTGGTATTTTTTTTTTTTCAATAAAAGACTCCTATATCACTCCAAAAAAAAATTCATTAACACTCCATGCTTATGTTCTCATATATTAAATGATAATTTTATTTTTTATCAATTTACCCTTTATTTTATTTTTTCTTTTGACGTTCGCTTGCAAAATAAAAAATAAAGGGTAGACTTGCCATTTAATACATGAAAAAATCAAGTATAGAATAATAATAATATTTTTTTAGAGTGCCAATAGTCTTTTCCTAATATTAATCATTTCATCCTCATCTCCTTTTATTTTGCAAACAAAAAGCCAACCAAATAAAATCGTCGACCAGAAGGAGCTTGAGTTTGGAACCCTACAGATAAGGTGCAAAAGTGACGAATTCCCTCTCTCTTTCACTTGGTTGGTCTACTTGATTCCACGACCAATCTAGGTGAAGAAGGAAGAGATAAAGAAGTGGACTCCAGGATAGGCACCAAAGAGGAAGAAGAAGAGGAAAATAGAGGGGAAAACTCATATGGAATGACCACTAGACATCTATACTCTCCCCTCTTCCTTACATCGACTCTCTTTACCCCTAATGACATCTTTCGATTCAACTACAAGACATTCTCACCAAGTATACTTCTAAACCTTGCTTATGTTTTTTGTCTCATTCTCTCCCATGTCTTCTTCTAAGTCTTTTATGCCTTGGTGGCTTCTTAATTAGTCGATCAAGTCAGCTGAGATAATTTTGAAGTTTTTGAAAACACTGTTTAGAGTTCATGTATTAAACCCAGCATTGCGCATGGTTTTGCATAATCGTGAACATTTTTGTTTCACTATTTGGATTTAATTATTTGAATTAAGCAAATAAATTTCAATAGATAAAGAGGTAAAAATCTTTTTTTCACTCAATCACTTAAAATTTAAAATTTTAAGGTAAACATTTTAATCTTATTCGGGACCCAAATGAACATATCTTAAGCAAGTCAGTCTCAAGGATAATTTGGATTAAGCTTCCATTTCATGTTAATAATATTTCTTGTTGTTCTCTATAACTAGACACAAGCCCCATTTTCAATGATTTAACAAACCTTTTAAGTGTAACATACACACACACACACATAAATAGACTAGGTGGAGGTCAATAATCAAAGAATAATGAAATTAATTTTTGATTTCAACACTACTTAAAGAATAAAAATTATTAAATTAAATAGTTTAACCACAATATATTTTAACCAACCAATTACAAATTAGAATTTTAAATAATCTTATGTAATTTTAAGAAAATAAAAATTAAAACAATTATTTTTGAAACCTTATCTCTAGTTGTCAAAAACTTTATTTTTTTCCAAATCTTTCTGCACTTGTGATTTGAAGGACCAATTAAGAGCACTTAAAAAAAGTGTTTATAACATTTATCACTTAAAATAAACAAATTGGTATTTGACTAGCAGTATAACAAATACTTATTGCAAAAAGTGATTTTCTAGAACCACTTCTTGACAACTTTTTAAATGAATTTTGATAAATAAAGAAAAATAATTTTTGGCCATTTAGAAGTCTTTCTATTCACAAGTAGAATCGATTTGTAAAAAATAGTAAAAAATGTAGTGACTAATTTATAATTTTAAAAATATATTAGAAGATAATAATACTGTAGAGACCCATACAAAATAATAATAATAATAATAATAATAATAATAATAATAATAATAATAATAATAATAAGGGAAACTGGTTTGGTACAAGACCAAACCGTCAATGGTTTGGTGGAGCTTAGGAAAACCGTCGACGGTTTTGAATTACCAAGTAAAATAGTAAAAGAAGTGGTTTGGTTAAAAACCAAACCGTCGACAGTTAGCCTATAAATAAATCGTAGTTCATTTTTTTTTTTTGGAAAAATTCTCTCTCTCTCTCTCTCTAGGGTTACGAAATTTTCTCTCTCTTCTCTCTCTCTCTCTCTCTTCAAATTTCCTCCCATAACTCAGTTAAATCGAAGAATAAACGTTATTTCAAGGTCCTAGCATCAATCCTTAGCAGTTTAACTGGAACAGATTCGTCGTTTGGGGATCCTAAGCACCACTCTAAGGATAAGGTAAGGGGAATAAATTATGTTAGCTTATTTTCGAAATTTAACTGATTAAAATGAAGTCCATGATTACAGGATTTTTATATATGATATTTCTAAATAATCAGGCATAAGAAAATGATAATTTGGTATATTTTATATATGTGTGTGTGTGTGTGTGTGTGTGTATTTGGAAAAAACCAGGTATTTTGAGTTAAGTAAATCCTAGAAGATGATTTTATGTTTATTTCTCAGTAAAATATATTTTTCCCAGACAGTTATTATATCATGAATTATCACTCAAAATGTATGGCATGAGTATGATTTTATACAGATTTATGATAAGACATGATTCAGACAGATTCATGATATGACAAGATTCATATAGAGTTATGATAAGACAGAAATTATATAGATTTATGATATGACGGTTTTTCACCAAACTATGAATATGACAGGTTTTATACTGATTGTGAATATGACGGTTTTAGGCCGAATTGTGGAAATAAGTTTGTACTAAGGCCGATGGGGAGGAATGCTCAGTATGGAAATGTCACGCCCCGAACCCTAAAAATGGGCCCAGGGTGTGATATGAGAACCTAACCTATATTTGTATCATACAAACATCCATGATACCAATAAATATGAGGGTCCAACCCAATAGGGCTCACGGATACCCTACTCACAACTACTATTCACATGAATAATGTAGTGGAACATATTTCAACCTATTACATTCATTCATACCAGAGTACTAAGTCTGTCATAATACAAAACATCAACCCAAGGTCTCCAACATAATCCAAATTGATACCCGGCTACAGTTCAGTACTCACAACAGTACTTACAAAAACTAACAGAATACTACGCTCCAAAACCCTCTAAAACGCTAGGTTTGGCTACCTGAAGGACCTGAAGCAGATTTGTATGATTGTGATGAGACACTTCTCAGTAAGGGAGAATTAGGTTATATTAGTGTGTGGGCACATGAGTGTTATTCCAATAAGAAACAAAGCATTTTGCATTTCCAGTATTTTCACAAACAGTTCCAGTATATTTCACAATCATCGATATAATCTAGAAAACTGGTATGTCATTATTGACTAACGGTATTGAACCAACATTCCACAACCCTCGATGTTATCCGACAAATCGGCATGTCATTGTTGACCCCATGGTATTGAACCGGCGTTTTAGTAACCATAATCCGGCAATCCGGCATGTCATTATTAATCCACTGTATTGAATCGGCATTCCACAACCCTCGATATTATCCGATAAACCGGCATGTCATTATTGACCCCACAGTATTGAACCGGCGTTTTAGTAACAATAATCCGACAAACCGACATGTCATTATTGACCCACGGTATTGAACCGGCACAAATCTAGTGTTTTCACACTCTTCGGCATAAACCTGCAATTTACGACCATCGGTATTAACCCAGCATGTCTTACAACCCCACGATATTAATACGGAATGTCTCGACCCTGCGGAATCAAAGCGGCATGTCATTATTGACCCCACGGTAATGAAATCGGCATGTCAATAACCACCATTCTTGAAAACAGTTTGGAACTCCAGTTCTTATATTTCATTTCAAACACATCACAATTCAATCACCATAAAATAAAGGTATGGTCATCTCTATACTTGAGTTTTATTCAAATAAACAATTTTCCAAAAGAAACGGAGACAATACACGAAACCCTAATTTTCCCGAGAACTACACACTCGAAAAACTGACAATCTCACCCTGTGAAATTTTCCAAACAAGTAACCAAAACATCCGTATAAACATAACCTACAGTTCTACCGGATCAGATTTTAAAAATAACTGATATAAACAAATCCCCTTACCTATTTTCGAATACCAAAACACGACTCCAAACAGCTCGAAACAGCCACACGGATTCCAAAATCCTAAAATCGAAAGACCATACGTCAATATCACCTTATTTAGTACAAATCAACAAGTCACTAGGCTCGTTTCGACCCTTACCTCAACTTCGGGGTAAAAACCCAGGAATTCTCAAATCGAGATTCTACTCTGTAGGACTTGTAGAGATTCACCTGCTAATCCATGTAGTAACGTTGGATTGTTAATTCGGGCAACAAACCGCCTGAGATCTTAGAGAGAGAAAGAGAAAGAGAGAGTGAGTGAATTCGCGGATTAGAGAGAGAAAGAGTTATATAATAAACATAACTTAGCCCTTAAGTAATCTAAAAATATCTCCTCCAAGATATTTATATATAAATATCTAAAAATTTCTCCTCCAAGTTTTTTTTTTAGGTTACTACAGGAAATTATGTTGTGAAGTCTGTATTGAGGTCGATGGGGAGGAATGCTCAGTATGGAAATTCGGTTGAGAAGTATGTACTGAAGCCGATGGGGAGGGATGCTCTATGAACCATGTGTTGAGAAGAAAATATGTATTTTGTTTAAATATATAGGTGTGAGTACAGTTTTACATGATATCTCAGTTAGGTTCATTAATTAATGGATGTATTCTTATTATACTAAAACTCATTTGCAGCACACTAATATTAATTTGTTTTGTCTTACTGAGAAGTGTCTCACCCCGAATATTATCTTAACATTTAAGGAAATACAAGAAATCAAGCTTAGAGAGCTCAAGGGCAGGACTAGATAGGGTAGTTCAAGGTAAATACTTGTGAGACACAGTTATATATATGGATATACCTTGTGTATCTTGGGAAGATTATGGATTTTAGGATATATGTACGTAATTATGGTGATATTAGAACTCTGGTATTGTATTTGGGGTTTATATATTTATGTTTCCGTTGCGTTGTTTAATATGAGTTATGGATAGGTGTCTCGGTACCCCACTTTGGGTACGGGTCGGTATAATTATGGTATCAGTGATTATGTATGGGGAATAGCACTCCTGTAGAGACCTGAAAAATATAATAATAAGAAAAATAAGGAAAATGAGGAAAATTCGGTTTAGGAAGCCCAAACCGTTGATGGTTTGGTGAGGGTTGCAGAAAATCGTCAACGATTTTCTTTTTACCGCGGCTCAGTAACTAGTAAAACGGTGAAAATGGGCGGGTTAAAGCCCAAACCGTCGATGGTTTTATGAACTATGCAGAAAACCGTCGACATTTTTCTCTATAGTGGGTGTTATAAAGGAAACCCGCGAGTCCTTTTTCATTAATCAAAAAAAAACTTCTCTCTCTCTCTCTCTCTCTCTCTCTCTCTCTCCCCCCCCCCCAAACCCATGACTCTCTCTCCCTTCTCTCTACGATTCCGCTCCAATCGTAGTTCAAATCAATGATCAGGAACTATCAAGAGGTTCCTAGGAAGATTCTCTACAACTTAGGTGGAGTAGATTCTCAATTTGGGGTTCTGGGGCACCATTCCAAAACCAGGGTAATTGGGATATTTTAGAGTTTCAAAGTTAATTTGTAGTATATGTAATGCCCCGAACCCTTAAACCCAGATCCGGCGCGTTATACCTAATAAAATCCCTGATAATCCATAGCTTATAATATACGCAATGAAAAACATAAACATAATCTTTATATAACATACTACAAAAGTTTACTAATTCTAACTATAATCCATAATAAATCATTCATCACCTGCATTTCCATAAATCTACATAACTCTCAAAACATTTCAGTATTTTCACAATCATTCCTTACTCAACAACCTTAAAACATAAAGACATAAAACATAAATATTTACATTCCCAAAAATTAACATAGAAATATACCATTTTCTTTTTCTATTTCCCAATAATGCTTTAAAAACCTCGAGCTCTCAAAACTCGATCTCAAGGAAATCCTGAAAAAGATAAATTCATATTCGGGTGAGATACATCTCAGTAAAGGAAGAAATATACATATTAAAATAGCGTGTGGCTAATATGAGGTATATAGATATCATTTTAATTTCATTTGCAAATCATTAACATAACACTGAAATCATTCTCTGATCCTAACCAAACACATGCAAAAGATTTAACCCACGAGATTACCCGAGGATAGCGGTGATTACCCGCCCATACAAGTAGCACCCCTCTGCTCTGATACTTAGGCAACTCAAAGATCACAGCTAAAGCATACCAGAGCACTCACCTTACTCAGTAAGCCCTCAAGTGAGAAATTAATCTCGTACTCACACAATTCATACAAAAGTTTACCGGCGAAGGTTCCCAAGAATAGGGAAATCTACCCGTCCGTACAAGTAGTTTCCCTTTGTCCTAACACGTTATGCAACCTATTGCTACACCTGATATAACCAAGGCACTTGCCTTTCTTAGCAAGCCCTCGGGCGAAGAGTTTGCCTTGCCCAAACGTAACATATTCTACTAGCATAAATACTGCTAATATCATAATACATTATTCTTTCTGTCATTATTCAACCATTCACATATGTTCATGTTCATAGCTTTAACATTTCATTGCATTTCACTTTAAGCGACTCTTTCCCGTTTTACATTGTTCACATTTCACACTTCATTTCCGTTTAATTCATTTCCATTTTCATTTCATTTCATTACATATCTAGCATCTTTCAGTTGTTTTACCCAACATCTTTAAGCTATTTTACCTAACATTTTTCAGCTGTCATACATTTACCCAACATCTTTCAGCTGTTTTACCCAATATCTTTCAACTATTTTACCTAGCATATTTTAGCTGTTTTACCCAGCATTTTTCAGCTGTCATACATTTACCTAGCATCTTTTTAGTTGTTTTACCCAGCATATTTTAGCAGTTTACATGGTTGCATTAACACAAACAAACAACATAATTCATATCATATTTCATTCTCAATTAATTACTTACTTAACTTGCATCTCATACATTTAACATATATTTGCACAGAACTTACATTTACTCATTCCACACAATTTAGTAATAAAATTCATACACTGCCTGTAAAATAAGTCAACCAACATTTAATGTTTATATACTGAAAATACCTTTCATTTCTTACATAATTATCCTGAAAATATTTTCCACTTTCATAAGTTCATTTTCGCATATACGTATCTAATAAACAGCCCTAAACTTAGAAAAACATAATTTAAACGGTTCACATTTTAAACTCATACCGAGACATATACACGTATATATAACGCAATTCATTTTTTATAAAAATTCTGATTTAATATATATTTTTTCCCTTTCTTGAATTCTGGTTGACATTCTAAGCTAATGATTTGTGGTCAAGTTGAGTGTTTGATATTTAAATTGGAGTATATGGAAATGTGTGGAATTCCTGAAATGAGAAAATAAAAGATTAGGTAATGAATTTCGATGATGAAATTTTCGAAAGGAGTGAAGAATGTAATAACCCAAAAAAAAAATTTTAAAAATTAATTAATTAAAATTATTAATCAATTAATTAATTAAACATTATTAAATTAAAATAAATAAATAAATAAATAAGTAATTTAAAAAAATTATTATGAATTAATTAATTAATTAAGTATAATTAAATCTTATGTATTAAATAAATAATATGATATATATATATATATATATATGTATAATATAATATTATTATATTATATGTAAAGTAAGTAAAAGGAAAAAGAAACAAAAGATAAGGAAGGCCTGCGAATTGCAGAAGCTTCCTGCATGTTCTCTCAGTATCTCCGTCTCATTCCTCCGTTCTCCTCCTCTTTCTTCTCGAATTCATCAGCCTAACGAGCGCCGATCGAAAAATAGAAGGTGTCGTTGGATTTATAACTCTGTCACTGACATTTTTATTGGAGCGGATTTGTCATGGGAGCGACGTAGGTACCACTCTTAGGAAAATGTATATTTCCTCTAATTTCTCAATTTTTCGTTAAATCTGCTGTTAAATCGACGATCAGACACCACCATGGGTCCTAGTCGTGATCATCGTCATCTTGGCGTAGGTAATTTTTCAATTGGGGTTTTTTAGGCCCCACTTGAAAGCGAGAGTGAGATTTGAAAATTTTGGCAAATTGGTTATATTTGAGGGTATAACCATTTATTTGGTATTTAAGGGTGTAGGAAATATTAAAATAATATTTTATTTATGAATAATTTAATGGATTAAGATTTTTGATTCAGGGTCCAGGTGAGTGCCGCAGACATCTTTTCAAGGTCCCTGTTGGCGTAGTTCAAGAACAGGTAAGGGGAAAGATATATATTAAACTAGAATTTTTATGAATTTCATGAAAAATGAATTGTGTTATATATACGTATATATGTTTTAATATGGGTTTAAAATGTCAATCATTTAAATTATGTTTTTTCGAGTTTAGGGTTGTTTATTAGATACGTATATGCGAAAATGAACTAATGAAAGTAGAAAATATTTTCAAGATAATTATGTCAGAAATTAAAGGTATTTTCAGTATATAAATATTAAATGTTGGTTGGCTTATTTTACAGGTAGTGTATGAATTTTATTACTGAATTGTGTGACATGAGTAAATGTAAGTTCTGTTCAAATATATGTTAAATGTATGAGATGCAGGCTAAACAAGTAAAGTATTGAAAATAAAATATGATATGGACAATGTTGCTTGTGTATGCTAAATACAATCATGTAAATCTAAAACAGTTGAAAGACAGTCATGTTAGCAGATTTAGCGCATTTTTATGTAGACTAACTGATGACAGTTAAAAAGAGTTGTGTTAGCAGATTCTAGCGCATTTTTATGTGGACTAACTGATAATGGCTAAAGACCAGCTGTAGTACAAAGGAATGAAATGAAAATGATATGCAATGAAATGACAATGGAATGACCATAGAATGAAATGACAAATGTGAACGATGTAAATGGGAAAGAGTCACTTAAAGTGAAATGAAATGTAATGTTTAAGCTATGAACATGAATATATGTGTATGATTGAATAATGACAGAAAGGAATAAAGTATTATGATATTAGAAGTACCTATGTACGTAGAACATGATGTGATTGGGCAGGGCGTACTCTTTGCCTGAGGACTTACTGTAACGACCAAAAAAAAAAAAAAAACTCAATGGCTAAGCTTTCTGGAGAAAACAGAGAGTAGAAGGAAAATAAATAAATAAATAAAAATAATAAATTATTATTAATTAATTAATTATTATTAAGAAAATTAATAAATTAAGAAATTTAAGGATTTTCGATATATATAAGTATATATAAGTATTTATAAGTATATATGTATATATAAGCATTTATAAGTATATATGTATATATATATAAAGAAAGATAAAGGTTAAAGAGGATAAAGGAAAGAAAAAAAAAAGAAAAAGAAAAAGAAAAAGAAAACTTAGTGTTTAAGTTTTCTGCTGGAACAAAACAGAAGGAAAGAAGATAAAAAAAATTCACGCGCACAGAACAGAACAAGAAGGAAAGAAAGAGAGAGAAAGAGAGAGAAAGAGAAAGAAAAATTAAATATATTCTCTCACTCTCCACTCCTCTTCTTTCTACGATTTCGCGGTCGATTCTCATCCAATTGAAAATCCAAAAATACCACCGAATTCCATTCTTCGCCATCGACATATCTACCGAAGTGGATTTGTCATAAGAGTAACGTGAGCATATCTTGTGGGGTAAGCTAAATTCTCATTCTTATCTCAATTTTTCCTAAATTTTAAGCCAAATGAGCGATCGAACACCACCCCGAGAATTTAGGAATGATTTTCTACAAGTCTAGCGGAGTGAAATTCTCGTGGGGTTATTGTAGAAATAGTCCAAAATTAGGATAAATGTGTTATTTAGAAATTAATTATTATTTAATTATTATAAATTAGGAAATATTAAAATAATATTTTATTGGGGTTAATTTGATTGAATCAGGGTTCGGGTGAGCGTCGTGGGTATAAGTTTGGGAGCCCTGCAAGCGTAATTTAGGGAATCAGGTAAGGGGGAATAAAATTATATCAGTATTTTATTAAGGTGAATTGGTTATTTACGAGCATACGAAATTTATTATTTATCTATATGATTTTCATAATAGCTTGATTACTAGGAAAATGATGATTTTGGTTTAAGGTTATATTTGAGATAATTGTTTATGATATTAAATTCGTGTGACATGAGAGTAATTTTTCCTAATAAATTGAATATAAATTGTTGTGGCATTTGGGTTTGTATGTGGGGATGTTTGGAATGATGATGACATGAGGAATGTATTGTTATGTTTGAATCCTGTGTGGAAATGTATTGATCTGTGGGGATACTGTGTGGAAATATATTGATCTGTTGGAATACTGTGTGGGAATGTATTAATTTGTTGGATTCCTGTGTGAAAATGCATTGATGCGTCTGTGTGAACTAATTGGTGTGGTTATTCGTATGCATCTCAATATAACGTTGGCATAAGGAGGTTGTTATATTGCTTAGATGTAAATCATGATATGACGTTGGCAGGTTGAGAAGTTTGTTATATTATCATTTATATGGGGTAAGACATTGGCAGGTCGAGGAGCTTGTTCTATTGATGTATGACGGGTAGGTCATGGGGATTGGATACTGGTGAATAATGGCGCCTGTGTGGGCCATGTTATATACCCTGTGTGGGTAGTGGTGCCTGTGTGGGCCACGTTATATCCTGTGTGGATAATGGCGTCTGTGTGAGCCATGTTATATACCCTGTGTGGGTAGTGGTGCCTATGTGGGCCACGTTATATCCTGTGTGGATAATGGCGTCTGTGTGGGCCATGTTATATACCCTGTGTGGGTAGTGGTGCCTGTATGGGCCACGTTATATCCTGTGTGGATGATGGCATCTGTGTGGGCCATGTTATGTACCATGTGTGGTTAGTGGTACCTATGTGGGCCACGTGTAGATAAGAAGTACGTACGTACCTGTGTGGGCCACGTACTGACATGTACGCAGTTGCTTTGTGTGGGCCACATACTGAGGACATTGGAAGATGAAGTATGAGATGCATGATTCCTGTGTGGATGTGTTGTGCGCATGTGAATTTAATTATAGCATAAAAATAATGGCATAGTATATTGTGAATGCATGTGTGTGCATGCGGCGAGGTAAACATACCACCGAGGGCTTGCTGAGAAAGGCAAGTGCTCTGCTAGGTAGTTTCTTGGTATCAGTGCAAAGGGATGCTACTTGTATGGGCGGGTAGACATCCCGATCCTCGGAAACCTTCGCCTTTAAAATAATAAAGATGTGTGTACTGGCAGCGAGGTAATACTTCACCTAAGGGCTTACTGAGTAAGGTGAGTGCTCTGGTAGGTAGTTTTTAGTACCAGAGCAGAGGGAAGCTATTTGTATGGGTGGGTAATCTTCCCTATCCTTGGGGACTTTCACCTGCATAAAAATTATGTACTTGTGCATATTGGATGTGTGTATGATATCATATGTTAGTGATGTTATCAGTGATACATTTTCTCAGTTGTTATTGATGTTATATGAGAAGCAGTTTATTTTGAGATATAAATATTAAAACTCAATTGTCACACACTGTTATAATTTATTCCACCCTTACTGAGAAGTGTCTCACCCTAATGGATTAATAATTTTTCAGGTTCTTCTAGAGACTGGGTTTGAAGGCCTTGGCGGGGACTTTTTGTGGTAGTTTCTTTTTGGGGTATTGTGAGATACTGATATATGTATAGATATATTTGTACGAGATTATGTTTTAAATACTGGTTGTGGAGATAGATATTTGGATGTTGTAGTGTTGGTTTTTGGTTGTTATATAGAACTCTGGTATTTATTTGAGGTTATTTATTTATGTTCCACTGCGTGCATGATAATTATGGTATCAAATGCAGGTGATTGGAACACGTGGCACTCAAGCCCCACTTGGCGGGTCGGGGCGTCACACTTGCTGAGAAAGGCGAGTGCACCAGTAGCTTCAGATGTGGCAGTAGCCGCATAACGTACTAAGGCAGAGGGAACCTACTTATATGGGCGGGTAGATTTCCCTATCCTTAAGGGCCTTTGATGATAAGCTATTGTTGAACGGTGTGAGTACGAGATCAATCTAACACTTGAGGGCTTATTGAGTAAGGTGAGTGCCCTGGTATGCTTTAGTAGTGACCTTAGGGTTACCTAAATATCATAGCAGAGGGGTGATACTTGTATGGGCGGGTAATCACCCCTATCCTTAGGTAATCTCGTGGGTTAAATCTCTGCATGAGATTGATTATGTTCAAAAAATGATTTCAATGCTATGTTAATAATTTGAAAAATGTTATTAAAATGATATTTATATACCTCATATTACCCACACGCTGTTTTAATATATTCTTTCCTTACTAAGATGTGTCTCACTCGAATATAAATGTATCTTTTTCAGGATTTCCTCGAGATCGAGCTTAGGGAGCTCGAAGGTTTTAGCTTTTTTGAGAATCATAAAAGAAAAAAGGTGTATAATGATAATACTTTGGGGAATGTAAATGTTTATGTTTTAAGTCAGTTATGAAAGGAATAATTGTGAAAATATTGGAATGTTTGAAGAAGTATGTATTTATGGTAATGCGGGTGTTGGATGGATAGAATAGATGTTATATAGGGGTAGTAAACTCTGGTATTATTGATAATAGTTTTTATGTTATATGGAGATTATGTTTATGTTTTTCGCTACGTATATTATAAAAATTATGGATTATCAGAATTTTATTAGGTATAACACACCGTACCCGGGTTTAAGGGTTTAGGGCATTACAATATAGAGTTTAGGGAATATTAAATGTTAATATTGTGGAGGTTACGTTGAATAATTTGGGGAAAAATGAATTTCAAGTTTTTGAGCTACAAACGCCTTGCAACGTATGTTTTAGGGTGTTAGTGGACCTCTCAATAAGTTAGGTAAAGGGAATATATTATAGTAGTATTTTGTGAAAATTATTAGTTGAGAAATATGAGAAATGGAAATATGATATTTTACCTGAAATTATTATGATATGAATATCAAATAAAAATTGTGTGGCATATGATTTATACTAAAATATATTTGAAACTGAGTTAAATGATTTACATTAAGAATTATGAGATTACGAAATGTGTATTGCAATATGAAATACTGAAATGTGGAAAATGATGAAAAGTGATATGTATTGAAATGTATCTTTTGAGAAATGATGAAATATGAAATGTGGAAATGTTTTATTGAGAAATGTTGAATAACGTGAAATGAAATATGTATATGCTATTATGAGATGAAATGAATATTGAATTGATGAAATATCATTGAAATGATGAAATGAGTTGTGAATGCGGGAAATGAAAATACTGCAATATGAAATCTACAATGTAAATCTTGAGATGTGATTACTGAAAATGTGAACGTTGCAATGTTAATGCTGCAATGAGAATGATGAAATGTGAATACTGATATGAGAATATGAGAATGAGAATATTGTAACGTGAATACTGTAATATGAATGTGAAATGTGAATATTGAAATGAGAATACTGAAAATGTGAAAAATTGCAATGTGAACACAGCAATTGTGAATACTGGAATGTGATTGAGAAATGTGAATGAAGAGATGTGAAAATGCAAACCTTCATGGATAGATAATGATATTGAGCACGGTTGTGGTGATCCAAAAAATAAAAAATTAAATTAAAATTAAATTTAATTAATTTTTAGTTTTAAACAATAATAATAATTAATTAAATGATATAATAATAATAATAATAATAATAATATATATTATATATAATATATAATGTGATAAGATTACATCCTAAGATTGAAATCTCAGGATGTCATATGCAGAGAGTCGCCCAACCTTCCTATTCTGTTGCAGTTCTTCGTCCTCCTCCGTCTCCTCTCTCCCACTCTCCTCAATCTCGTCTCCAATATTTGGTCAATCGGAAGTCTAAAGATATCGTTGGGTTTCTATCACCATCACCGACAATCCTACTGGAGCGGATTTGTCACAGGAGTGGCGTAGGCATATCTTCTCGGTAAGGCCAATTTTCACTTTTACCTTAGTTTTTCTTAAACTATAAGGCTAATTAACGAATGGAAATTGTCAGGAGATTTGTGGGGAGATTCTCTACAATCTAACCGGAGCGGATTTTCGAATTGGAGCTCCGGGGTACCAATCCTAAATCGGGGGTAAGTTTAATAATTTAGGCTTTATTAGGCTATTTAGGGTATTCAGAGCCTAGGGAAATTTTAAGGAAAGTTACTCTAAGGATTGTGATGAGTTATGTAGTGAAATTTGAATTTTAGGGTTTTAGGGATTTGAAACGTCATGGGGCTTAGGCCGAGGTGTTAGCGGGCTTTTTTAGGAATCGGGTAAGGGGATTAAGTTAAGTCAGAAATTTTATTTAATTTGAACCGATTAAATTAATATATTTATTTATTTATTTATTTATTTAAGAATTTGAAGGTTATTTCGAAAACCAACCGTTTGAAATGTATTTTACAAACCTAGGATATATGGTGTGGTATTTTGAATAGAAACAAACGGTGGAAAGTTTGGTTGTTTGTATGGTTATGTTTAAATGTTAAAATCGTGTGACCGATGATTATTTGGTAAGATTTATTGTTTAACTGGATTTGAGATTGTTTGCGAAATATTGGAACTATTTGTGAAATACTGGCATTGTTGCGAAAATACTAGAATTGCTTGTGAATAATGCAGGAATTTGGTATGACAGCCGAGGGCCAAGTTTTAATTGACGGCTATACGCTAGGTTGTATTTTGTGGTCGGGGGCTAGGTTTTTGGAATAACAGGAAATATATGTGAATTGATGTTTTAAATAGTGATTTCTATTATCTAAATTGCATGATATGCGTTAGGAAGCCTAGGGACCAGTGTATTGTGAGCACGGTACCGTTACTAGAGATTTGTTATGTGGTCGTGTGCGCCCACACCGCCTTATCCGATTTGCCTATGTGAGGTGAATGTACCCGCCTGGGGGGTGAGGGTAATCAGATCAGTAGTTGGAGCTGCATATACCTGCAGAGTATGTTAGCGGTGAGTACAAATGACTATTGTCTGGTTGGATCCCCCAGGACAATAGTCTAGCCTTCAAGTTGCACAACTCGTGCCATGGGGGAAGTAAATGACATGTTTGTCACAGGGAGTGTCTTATATGCATATCTGTTAATTTATGTGAATACAAATAATTAATAAGATAATTTCGAGGGCTTGTTGAGGAGGCGAGTACCCTAGTAGCAGTAATGATATTAAAGTAGAGGGAAGCTACTTGTATGGGCAGGTAATCTTCCCTATCCTCGGCTAATCGTGTGTATGAGTGTAAAATAAGAATATTTTCATAAATGTGTTTATCAACTTAGTGAATTGGTTATTTTCTGTACACTAAATACATGCTGGCCACACACTGACATTAACTTAGTTTTTCCCTTACTGAGCTGTGCCTCACCCCTACTTTACAAACTATATTTTCAGGAAATCCTAGAGATCGGGTCTAGTGGGCTAGAGGAGTCAGGCTAGAGGTGTAAATTTATGCAGGTAGTGTGTAGATGGAGATTTTATTTTTGTTTAGTTTTATGGGATGTAATTATGTAAAAATGGATATATTTGTGTATAAAGATAGTTAGAACTCTAATAACATAATTTGAGAATTTTGTATTTTATTTCCGCTGCATATATGTGTTTTATATATGATGAATAAGGTATTAGGTACACAAACGTCACTAAAGTAGCATTTCAGGCCCATGTGGCAGGTCGGGGTTGTTACAACGATACCATTACTAGTGGTGATTAAGTGCAATCACACGGACTCATGGAACGTGTGGCGTGATAGTTTGAATGAACCAGTGTGAAGGGTTGTATTGCCCCCTGAGTCCGAATCAGGGTATATGGCAGGCTATTTGTACTGCAGACGAGTATATGGTATGTTTATTTTGATTTAACTAGGTAGGTCAACCGTGGTTAGGTCCAGCCTTCGGGGTCGCACAACCCTAACCATGGGGGGAAGCAAGGCGTGGAATATGGAGAGTGACCTCGACTGTGGGGTGAAGCATGGCGTGGTGAAATATTCTCATGGCAGCCATGAGTTATAGATGTGGATGTATTGGTTGCTGAGGATACTTATGGGCTGGATAGTGAGATGAACTTGGGAAATAAAAAAGCGTGAGTTAATAACATAATTAATTAAAGTGAAGTAAACTCTTCACCTGAGGGCTTACTGAGTAAGGTGAGTGCCCTAGTAGGTATTAGTTATAGCCAAACCGAGTTAATTGGGTAAGAATACAAAAGGTATACAAACAATATTAGCGCAAAGGGAAGCTACTTGTATGGGTGGGTAATCCTCCTTATTCTCGGAAACCTCGCTGGTAAACATAGGTTGCGTGTGAATGAATTTGGAAATGGAATTAAAAACTTATGAAAGCTTGTGTTTTATATCTATATGATTATGAATGTAGAATTGGTATATTTTTCTCAGAAGATATTATCACTGAAATGAATATATGTTATGATATAATGAAACTCATATTGCCACACACTGTAGATAATTTATTCTGTTTTAGTGAGATGTGTCACACCCACTCATTTAAATATTTCAGGAAATCGAGATAAACCAGGTGATAGAGCTCCGAGATAGTGGGGAGCTGGTACCCTGATATACAAGGTGATTGCATGAACTAGGGATGTGTATTCCCCTAGAGTTTTGTTGTTTTGGAAAGGGATTAGACATGTATTTATGGATGATTTAGTACTTTGGTATGTGTATTTGCTGTGGTATGTATATATATAATGAATAACTTCCACTATTAGGTTTGTGTATATGAAAATGATTGTGTACCCGGCACCCACTTGGGGCCGGGTTATGTATAAATGGTATCAGAGGTGTTGACGTGACCGATATGTGATTAATATGTTTTATTTATATTGAAAAAAAAATGGTATGAAAAATCAGGGCATCACAACTTCGGGCCCCACCAGGTTCGGGGCACTACAAATATAATATTTTATTATGTATTATAAAATATTAATTATTGACGAAATACAATTACTATGATAATCGTATATAATAAATTGTTGGTTTTTTGAGTTTGATCCCTATTTTGATGCTGACAAACCACCAGTATCTTATTTGTGCATTTAGTGTGTGAACAAGTTTTCATTTCAGCACGAACATAAGATACCGAAAATGGAAGCCAACAGGGACATAAAGCTCACACACTCCTGGCGAATTCCATGGAAAATAAAGAGTAAAAGAAGAAGACATTTTGATTTTAGTTGTATTTCATTTAATTTTATATTTTTGGTTTGTAATAATACATGCTTCTGCATGATATGTTTAAAGCTCAGAACAACCTTAGGCTGACCATAGGAGACCCAACCATAGCACCAAAAATATTTTCTAAAAGGTTATAATTAAATAAGGATTTTTGGAATATCTTTAGGGTCAAAGAGAGGCATAACCTTGATTCTTCAAGGGGCTCGGGCGACTGAATGCCTTTGAATGTATCTTCCCTGATCCGTCGAACATTAATTTCAGAGTTTTCCACGTGACTCAGCCGACTGAATTTATAGTTAAAAATAGGCACCGTCGACCGAACTTCAAGGTTCGGCAGACCGAACCACTCACCGGGCAACCGAAACCAATTAACTTTGGAAAATCGTCTGGCTCAACCAACTGAGTATGTTCACGGTCAACCGAACTGACTCACTTATAAAAATGAGTAGCACTATGGCTATCCCAAATATAAGAGTTACGTCGTGTAATAATTAGCCCAAATAGGCCAGATCGTCTCCTCAGGGAATGTAGATTAGTTTTAAACTAGCGTAAAATAGTAAAAAGAAAATATGAAAACAATTTTACTGAACATGGTTCAGAATTGAAATCTTGGGGGTTTTGGAAATTTGTGGTGAAATTGAAACAAGTGAATGAACTAAACTTAAATAAAATCCTAAACTAAAATAAATTAACTTACCCAAATTCTTAAACTTAACCAAATACTTAAACAAATTAAATCCACATTAAAAATGAGCTCACATTAAAATCAACCCAACAATAACATATTCAAGACAATGCATTAAAATGAGTTTTAAACAAACATATTATGCATCAAATAAACGACAATAAATAACCCAAGTTTCAAATATTCAAATAACAAACTAAAGTGAAAATTTTATTAATCCACTACGAGCATTCAACAATTAAAATAAACTCAAACATTAATGCCTTAAACAAACATAAATTTAATCCAACATTAACTCTAAATAAAGTGAAGTAAACTTAACAGTAAAGACCTTAGAACAAAGATTAAATTAACTCAAGATAAAAGAGAGAGAGAGAACAAAAAAAAAAAAAACTCTTTAACCATGAAATAAATTAATGCACTAACTAATTTAAATAAACATATAAACTCAACATTAACTCTAATTAAAAGTATTCAATGTAATAATTAACTGAGACTGGATATTAAAACAATTATTGAAATGACAAAATAAAATGAATAACAATGAACTAGTTAGCATGTGTGTGTGTGTGTGTGTGAGAGAGAGAGAGAGAGAGAGAGAGAGAGAGAAGATGTGTTGGCCGTGAGGAGCTTCTCCTGTCCAGCGGTGCCCCCAATGCCCAGTAGTAGCTTCCTCAAAACCCTACACTCCTACTCACTCCAAAAGCCAAAAACCCTTTTTTACCCTAGCCTCCCTTTATGCCTTAGCCTGTTCTATAGAGACTCGAAGAATTATAGTGATTAAATAATAAAAGAAATAAGAGAAAATGAATTTTAAAAAGGGGTTTTATAAGGGTCTCTTTGATGAGTGTAGAAGTGCTTGTCGACGAGTAGGCCTTTTGGGCTCATCGACGACGATGCGTGTCTCGTCGACGAGAAATTACCAAGAGGATTGTTTCCAGAGCCTGAAACTCGTTGACAAGGAGAGGTCTTCGTCATTGAGGCCACATGGACAACACTCTATATATAGCCCCAAAATGGATTTTCAGCGATGAAATTTCATTATTATCAGTTTTTCTCTCTCTCTACAACGGTTTCTCTCACTTCTCTTTAGGTTTCCGGCTCTGTCTCTCCCCGGTTCAACGATCAGGAGCTACCACAATGATCTCGAGGAGATTCTCTATAACACAGTTGGAGCAAAATGTTGATTTGAGAAGTTTAGGAACCATCCCAAAATTAGGGTAAGTAGATTATTTGGGTATTCCCAGTAATACCAAGCTTATTTGAGCCTAGATTTTGTATTATATGAGAATATACTAGTGTTTTATGGAATAAAATCAGGGTGTTATATTCTCATAGTTAGGGTGTTTTGGGACCCTGCAGGAATGGGTTGAGGACCCCAGTGGAAATCTTTTTAGAAGCCCAGATAAATAATGAATAGTTTATAATTCACAAGATAAAAGAATGAAGAATATTCTGGGTATTTAATTGATTGATAGGATATATGTATATATATATATATATATATATATATATATATATATATAATATTTTCAAGATTATAGAATTATAAATGTTGGAAGCGTAATTTAGAACGTTTGTAGGAGAGCTTAATTACTAGATAAGGGAATATGCTATGCTAGCAAATTTAGGAATTTTTATCAGTATCAGTTATAATATTTGAATACGAATACAAGGTGTGATTTTGAATATGTTAGAAAACGGATTTATACAGATTTTATTATATGTTTTTTAATCAATGTGTGGCACAAGTTTGTGTTTATTCAGTACAGAATTTATTCAGTTTTCAGAATATCATGAAATATACATGTTTTGCAGAATTATGAATTTCTAGTTTGCATATAGATAGACATTTTTTAGAATATTCAGAAACATGATTTATAGTATTTTCAGAATACCATGATTTCAGAACCATAACACTCAAATATTCAAATAATCAGTTAGATATTCAGATATACAGATATTTAGATATTTAGTTAGTTATTCAGATTATTCAGATAAGTTTTATAGTGTTATGGTTATTTCAAAATCATGGCAAACCAGTAAGATAATTATAAATATTAGTATTATATAGTATCAAACCCTAATAAATTATTCAGTCAGTATCAGCTAGCAGAGCACGGTACAATAGCTATTTTCAATTCAGAGTGCAACCACATAACTCAAATAGTATGTGGATTTTTAGCAGTCGATCGTGCCAATGTTGTGGACAGGCTCCCCATCAGTTAGGATTGAGGAGGTCGATCTGATTTTCGGAGTTCAATTGACTTATCTTGGTCGGCCAGTGTAACGACCTCAAATTCCTTAACATAAAATATAACATAATAAATGGAAAAGTTGTAAAAACCCCAATAACAGAGATATAAAAAAAAAAATTAGTGAATTGATTTCCAAAAAATAAAAAAATAAAAAAATAAAAAAATAAAAAAATAAAAAAATAAAAAAATAATTAATTAATTAAAATTTTAATTAATTAACTAATTAATTAATCGGATTTAGAGGAAAAAGAAAAAAAAATTAATTAATTTTTTTTTTATTTTTTTAATAAAATATATTATTATTAATATTAATTAAATATATTTATTATTATTATTATTATTATTATTATTATTATTATTATTATTATTATTACATCCTGAAGCTTATTACTTTTTCTTCTTCTTCTTCTTCTTCTTCTTTACTTTACTTTTCTTTTCTTTTTGCTGCAACACAGCCCCCTCTGCAATCTCTCTCTCTCCTCACGTTCTCTCTCCCTCTCTCCTCGATTTCGTGACGGATTTTCGCCCGATCGAAAATTCGAAGATACCACTGGACTCCATTCGCCACTGCCGTCATTTCTACCGGAGCGGATCGGTGGTAGGAGCGGCGTAAACGTATTCCCTGGGGTAAGCCATTTTTCCCTTTTTCTTTAATTTCTTGCAAAATATAAACCCAATTGATGAACGGACACCACCACGAGAATTTAGAGATGATTCTCTACAAGTCTAGTGGGACGAAATTCTTGTTGGGGTGTCGGGCTAAAACTCCAAATTTGGGGTGTGGCGATTATTAAGGGGTTTATTTTTAATTAATTAGCATTAATTTAGAAATGCTAAAATATTAAGCATTTGAGACTGAAGTAGGATTTCTGAAATTTAGGGTTCGGGTGAGCGCCGCGGGTATAACTTTGGGACCCGCAGGAAAAATTTGAAAAATTAAGTAGGGATATTAAATAATAGTTTAAATATTAATTTGAGGTATTTGGAGCCTAAGGAAGGCTAGATGAGTATTATGTTGGAGAAATAGATTAATTAATCTAGGAAAAAATGTAAATTTCAGAAGTTGAATTTCAGGCGCTAAGGGCATAGGATTTGGGTCCTAAGGAATTTCTCAATAGCCAGGTAAGGGAATAAACTAAAGCAGTAATTTTCCATACAAATTATTATTGATTATGAGTAAATTTATTTTCAGAAAAGCATATGTTATATTTTGTATTACGAATGAAATGTACGATTGGGAAAATACTGCTATGATGATTAAAATGTATATGTATGTATGAGATGTAAGGAATTCACGATTTTAGAATATAAAGTATGACTTTTAACAGCATATGTGTGGCATGAATATTATTTTATGTGAAATGTATTATGATGTGAAAGATTTTACGAACCAAGCATGATTTCAGGTATTATGAAAATATGAGTTATGTTGTGATGGTTTTGACGATTATGTAATAAATGATGTATTTTCAGTATATATATACCTGAAACAATTTTGGCGCGAGGCCATATATTTATGTTATCGGCACGAGGCCGTATTTATGTTATTGGCGCGAGGCCATGTATTTATGTTATCGGCACGAGGCCGTATTTATGCTATCGGCACGAGGCCGTATTTATATTATTGGCGCGAGGCCATATGTATGATTTCGGCGCGAGGCCATATCTATGTTTTCGGCACAAGGCCGTAATGATGTTACGTGTGATCATGTATTATATGTTTTCACAATCAGGATGTTAGTTTAGTTCAGACCAGGAACTCGGTACCGTAGCTATGGGTTCATTTTGGCACGAGGCCTTATTAGTGCTACCGTCCCACAAGGGGATGGGAGATGGATAGTCGATGTGGCTTTCAGTAGAGTGTGGACGTCCACCTGGCAGTCCGGACCAGGGTGTGGCGGGCTCATCGTACTTACAGACATATTTGATTCGGCAGTGGTCGGCCAGCCATTGTCGGGTCCCGCCTTTGGGCTGCACAACCCGTCATGGGGGGTAATACATGACACCAGCTAGCTAGTCATCCTGGGTTTGTTTTCAGTACTACAGTTATAACAAATGATTTTATGTATGATATGAATTATTAACAGATGTGAAAATATATGTTTACCCAGTACGATATGATGATGTTTATGGAATTATGAAATGTACTATATACGTATAAATGCATTAAATATTCATGTTGCCACACAACTGTATTTAGTTTATTTTCCCTTACTGAGAAGTGTCTCACCCCCGAACATTAACTGATTTTCAGGAAATCCAGTGAGGCCGGCGGGCTAGAGCCGCCGTTAAGTGATTGGAGCTTCCCTACTAGAAGGGTAAGCATTGAATTAGGATCGGGAGTTTTTGTTATTTAATCCTAGAGTTATTTTGACTTTTGGAGGTTGTATATCATAACAGTATTTTGATGTTATAGAAAGCTCTGGTATTATGTTTTATGATTAGATGTTTGAGATTTTATGTTTACTGCTGCTAGGTTTTTCGCTGTGTTTGACAGGTGTCCCCGCTACCCACGGGTTCGGGTTGACCATTTTATTTATTATGTGATATTTTATGTTAAGAAATTGAGGGACATTACAAAAGTCAACCCAGAACCGTGGGTAACGGGGACACCTGTCAATCACAGCGAAAACATAAAATCTCAATCTTCCAACCATAAAACATAATACCAGAAGCACAATACCAGAGTTATATACATTCCCAAAATACTGTATCTATTTACATTGTTCCAAAATATTTCAAAATACATCTAGGATCCTATAATCAAAACAATTCTGATCCTAGTACATTGCTTACCCTCCTAACGGGGTAGCTTAGTAAACTCAACGGCGGTCACGACCCGCCGGTCACTCAAGATCTCTTGAAAAATATATTAAGTTCGGGGTGAGACACTTCTCAGTAAGGGAAAATAAACTAAATACAGTTGTGTGGCAACATAAACATTTAATGCAATTATACACATACAATACATTTCATATTTTCGTAAACGTTCATCATATCATACTGAATAATCACATGCTTTCATATTTTTCAATAAGTCATAACGTACATAAAATATCTGTTATAACTGATAATACTGAAAATATACCCAGGATGAATAGCTAGCTAATGTCATGTATTACCTCCCATGACGGGTTGTGCAACCTGAAGGCAGGACCCGACAATGGCTGGCTGACCACTGCCGAGTCAAATATGTCTGTAAGTACGATGGGCTTGCCATACCCTGGTCCGGACTGCCAGGTGGACGTCCACACTCGACTGAAAGCCACATCGACTATCCATCTCCCACCCCCTCTTGGAGTGGTTAGCACTGATCTGAACATAGATATCTGATCTATATAGCTATGGTACCGTGCTCCTGAAACTGAACTAATCTAACATTCGAGTTCTGATAACATACAATACATGATATTATAGCATCTTTCATAATTACGGCCTTGTGCCGAACATTTCGTAATTACGGCCTTTCGCCGAACATTTCATAAATACAGCCTTGTGCTGAACATTTCATAAATATGGCCTTAAGTCGAAATCATACATAAATACGACCTTGCATCGAAATCATACATACATACGACCTTACGCCAAAATCATACATAAATACAACCTTGCGCCGAACATTTCGTATATGTATATCATTTTGAAAATAATCAATTTATCATGCATTTTCAATATCATATGGTACTATATTCTTTCATAGTTTCTTAAAACATATTCTATTCGTATCATTGTCATATCATGATATTCTTCCATGTAAAATGATATTCATGCCACACATTTGCTGTATAAAATTATACATTGCATTCTAAAATCATAGTTTTTGGCATCTCATACACATACATACATTTCAACATAGTAGCCGTATTTTTCTCAACCGTACATTTCCTTCGTAATCTATAGATATAATACATGCTTTCCAGAAAATAAATTTTCTCCTAAATAATAATAATTTGCATGAAAATGACTGCTTTAATTTATTCCCTTACCTAGCTACTGAGAAAGCCCCCTATAATATCCTGGTCTAACACTCGTAGGATTTCCTGATCAATACCCTAAGAATGAAAACTCACAGTACTAAACTTCAGTATTTCTACATGTACATCATTTCCTATAACTATCATAAGATCAAATTTGGCTTAAAAAGCCTCCTACATCAACTTAGGGATGATTTCTAACTTACTTTCACCAAAGATCCGCTCTAGAAGATTTGAAGAGAACTTCCCCAGGAGCGTCGTGGTGACTTTGGATTGTCGATCCTGCATACCAAAATCGATGAGAGAGAGAGAGAGGACCGAAGGGAAGAGAGAGAGGATAAAGATTGCTTAATGGTGAAGTTAAAAATTTGGATTTTGATATTTATAGAATAGGGGATTCATCAACGAGCCATGTTATTCGTTGACGAATCCTTTAATAATTTCATTGACGAAATTCAGTCCTCGTCGACGAAATTTAGTTGGCTCAAAACTGCTCTCGGTATTTCCTCGTCGATGAATCCTATCTTCATTGACAAATTCTCTTATACCCTCGTCGACGAATCCCTTGTATTCGTCGACGAAGCCCTCATGATTCCCTCGCTTATTCCTTTCAAAGTGCGATGTCATCGATGAACGAGAGTCGACCTCCTCCTTCTGTTACTATTTTCCATTTCCCTTCCTTTTTATTATTTAAATTCCATTTTTATTTGGATTGTCACAGCCAGCCAGTGATAGGTCCCGCCTGCAGGCTGCACAACCCTGTCGTTAGGGGTTAAATCATGACGTTCAGTCTTCTAGGGTATTATCACAGCTATCTATATGTTATTACAGTTTTACAAAATAGCAATAAAGATACTATATTTCCATAAGTATGAGTAAGTAAAACAGAAATATTACAGTTGCATCTTATACTATATTAGGTGTATGTCGTGCAGTATATTATTCTATCAGTTTTAAAATTCAGTAATATATCAGTTATTATTGTGTAACTTAGTTGTCACACACTAGCAATAACATATTTCGGCTTATTGAGCGTTGTCTCATCCCAGTGATTTAACATTTTTTAGGTGATCCTGCTAGGCGAACAGATCAAGCTCGCAGATAGAGGGGACTACAGTACTGCCCTGTCTGTAGGGTGAGTATTTTTGGGAAGTCACTTTTTGAGTAGTCCCTAGGTCCAGGTGAGAGCATTTTGGGAATGCCTATGTATGCATATTTTGTAAAATTCTAACACTCTAGTATTGTACATATTGATGTGGTTATATGCATTCTGTTTTCCGTTTCATAGGTAGTTTATTGAGTTTCAGATTCCACGGTCCCTATCTGGTCTGTGATGATGGTTTGGTTTATATGGGAAGGTATCAGAGCAATGAAATTTTACAGTTTATATATATGGAAAAAAATGTATATATATATATATGGTATGAAAAATTAGGTAGTTATAGTTTGGTATCAGAGCCTAGGTTGCTAGGTTCTGTAGACTTTAGAGCGCAGTGGAAGCAATACCAGAGTATAGGAAAGGATTTGAAGTTTTGTTCTGTGGTCTGGGCACATGATTTTCGTGGTGGTTTCTATGTCTTTCCTGGGGTGACGATTTCAGGGAAGCGATAGTAAACTATTGTCGGGTCCATTGTCTAGGTTGTTAGATTGAATTTTGAAGTAAGATTAGGGAGGATAGTTAATAATGAATATGATATTTCAGTTGAATGAAATAAATTAGATCTGTACGCGAGATAGAGCCTTAAATTGTTCTTTGTCTTTTAAGGATGGACCAAGGAGCAGTGGTACGAATGCTGGGGTGATGGAGCAAGACCTTCCAATATGGGAGGTGGAGATATTGATGCGGTATTGCATAGCGTCACCCAGCAAGTGAGGGCTGGGATGGCTAGGAGTTCGGGGGAGCGTAGCTGCACGATTGAGCAGTTTACGTGGATGAGACCTCTGTCATTTTCTGGAGGAGCAGACCCTTTAGCAGCTAAGAATAGGGTCCAGGACATTGAGGATATGTTAGCAGTGCTTCCATGTATAAATGAACAGAAGGTAGTATTTGTGACTTTCAAACTGACAGGAGAGGCAAAACGCTGGTGGAGATTAGTAAGGTTGATTGAGGAGTAGAGACCAGATCCTGTGCCAGCGACATGGAGATGATTCACGGAATTGTTCTTCGAGCGATATTTCCCTACTATAATTCGAAGTGCAAAGGCGGCATAGTTCATGCACTTAACTCAAGGGCAGATGACAGTGTCACAATACACAGCTCGATTTATTGAGTTGTCTTGGTTGCCCCACATTTGGCACCTAGTGAGGAGAAGAAGGTAAGAAAGTTTGAAGAAGGCCTGAGACAGAATTTGTTTAAGTAGGTTATTGGCTTTTAAGCTCAAACATTCACATAAGTTGTGGATAGCCGTGATTATTGAGAGTGGCATGCAGAGGGGTACCACGGCTCAGAGTCAAAGAAAGAGACCCACACCTCAGGGTTTTCAGGCGAGTTCCAACCGAGGACCATAGAGAGGAGACCGTTATAGTGGTGGTCAGAGGCAGATGACGGGACCTTAGGAGAATCAGGGTGTGCAGACCTACCCTGTGTGTCAGACGTGCGAGAGGAAGCATCTGGGAGAGTGTCGGGCAGGAAAAGACACCTGCTATCGTTGTGGGAGAGCTGACCACATGACATGAGCATGCCCAGGATTGTCGATCCAGGTCCTTGCTCCCAGACCCTACTGGGGAGGTTATTAGGCGTCCCGTGGAGGTCAGTAAAGGAATGTAGCCCTGGCGAGAGTTTATGTTGTACATTAGTTAGTTCACATAGATATGCGTTAGAATCTGCTAACACAGCTCCTTTAAGCTGTCATCAATTAGTCTATACTCCTTTTAGCTGTCGTTGCATACATGGTTGCATTAAAAAACACAAGCAACATGGTCCGTATAACATTTCATTATCAATGCATTTCTTACATAGTCTGCATCTCATACATATAACATACATTTATACTGCATTACCATCTACTCATGCCACATAGTTTTAGCAATAAAATTCATACATTTCCTGTAAAATATGCCAATCAATATTTAACATTTATTTACTAAAAATATGCCTTCATTTCTTACATAATTATCCTAAAATACTTTCCACTTTCATCAGTTCATTTTCACATATACGTAGTTAAATAAGCAGTTCTAAGCTCAGAAAACATAATTTACATGGTTGATATTTTATACCCACATGAAAACATATATACATATATACAATAGTCCATTTTTATTTAATCCATAAAAACCTGATTTAAATATTTTTTTTTCTCCTTACCTGAATCCTCAAACTACCCCAACAGATATCCCAAACTGACGCCTGTGATGCTCACCCGGTCCCTAGTTCAAAAACCCTAGTTTAATTAAATAAACCCCAAATAAACTACTATTTTTACATTTTCTCAACTTAATAACCTTAAATAACCTTTTAAAAACCCAAAACTATGAATCCACACTTTTACCTCAACTTAGGAACGTTTCCTGAAAAGCCTAGTTTGAGAAACTAATCTGCCAGGTGTGTAAAGAATCCTCCTTAGAACACCGTGGCGACTTTCGATCGTCAATTCGAGCTGAATCTGGGCCGGATTCCTAGATAGAAGTGAGAGAGACGATTTTAGAGAGAGAGAAATGAAGGAAAATTGATTTCCTTCGTAAGGAAGCAACCTTAGGTCTTTATATACTCGTCCTTGCCATGTGGACTCGTCGATGAACCACTAAAGAACACTCATTGACAAGGCCATGAGCTCGTCGACGAGTTTTAGAACAGCACAAACCTCTCGGTTAATCCTCGTCGATGAGACATACTTACTTGGCGACAAGGCACATGTTGAATAAGGTGTAATCCCAAGAGGGGGGGTGAATTGGATATTAAAAAGAATTCACTTAATTTTTTTTTTACACACTTCTTATAAGTTTACCAACTACTTCTAGTTGCTCAATTATGTGTGAGTATGGCAATCCTATCTATGCATGCAATATACTCAATTTAAATATAACACGGAAAATAAAGAGTAAAAGGAAGAGAGAAGACAAACGCGATTTTACGAGGTTCAACCGACTTGGCCTACGTTCTCGCCTTGAGCAACCACTCAAGGATTCACTAAAAACCCTGCTCCTTAAAGTGGGATGGAGCTGCCCTTACAAACCGCTGCTTACAAGAGGTACAACTCCCTCCTTATCCCCTGCTCACAAGAGTCGGTTCACAACCCGAACCGTGTTTACAATGAAATCTGAAAATTAACACTCAAAACAATGCTTCTAATAAAAGTTTGTGAGTACAATTCAATTTCCTAGTACATTAACATATGATATAACTTGAAACTCAAGAATGTATGAAAAACGATACAATCATTTGATGTATGATATGTGTCAACACACAAATCCGTATTTAATCAAAAATTCCCAAGTGAAAATATATTTGGAATGCTTTGGAGTCTACTAGGGTTCTTGATTCACTTTGTAAGGATGCTCAAGTATATTTGAAGTGAGCTATTTAACAAAAATTTGACTTGAATACAATTCAATCAAAAATCACAAAGTTTTCCTTCAAGTTCCAATATTTTAATCAAAGTAGGTTTTTCAATAAGAAGCCCAATGAACAATATATATGAATATGTGTTTATGTACTTCTTGTATTTCAAATCAATCAACCAAGCTAACAAGTTTTTCTCAAAACATGATCTTCCCGAAAATCAATTTTTATACATGAATACACACTCAAGATCAAAGCCTCTTTCTAATGATAAACACGTAAAGAGATGAGAGGTTTTTGAAAAGTAATAACTTGACAGATCAAACCTTAATACTGGATCAAAGTTTAGTTGGATGAATGAATGAATGCCCTTTTGATTTTAGTAGAGATTTTCCCAAACGAAGATGGAAGAAAATTGAAGTGTAGAAAACCGGCTCTAGGGTTCAAATCTTGCAATGAGAAGTATGTATTTCTTGTTGTGTCACTTAGCTTATGTTCTAGGGTTTAGATATTCATAATATATATTATATTACCCTTAGAATTAATCTCAGCCGTTGGATCAATAAGATACTTCGCGTGTCTTGTTAATAAAGAGCTGATTTTTAGGCTTTCCCGCGAGTTCAGGCAACCGAACTCGACTTCAAGCTCCTGAAGTATCAACTTCAGGCGCCTGAGGTTCCAAGGTCAGGCGACCGAAGAGCCTCGGCTAGGTTTTGTCTTCTTCATTCTATTCTTCAGGCGACTGAACTTAATCTTCAGACAACCAAAGAAATTCTTCAGGCTACTGAGGTTTGAGTTCAGGCCACCGAACTCCCCATTCTCTCAAATTTTCATTTCTAACTAAAAGACCTGCTTGGCTTCTTTTCTTGGGTCTTTCATAAAATATATTTTTCATGATTTTGAAAACATTTCAAGGTCTATAAGAGTTTCCTAATGATGTACATGAATCGCATGAGTCCTAAAACCATTCTAAGTTATAATGAGCCTCAAATTAAATCATATGAAAATGTTAATACATGAGTTCTAAATACCCTTTCCCAATATATTCTTGAACTTTGCCGCTTGCATCTTGATTCCCGTACACTTTGAGTTTTATGGATCTTACCGAGATGTGTCAGCTTTACTTTATGGCTTCCATGACTCGTTATCTTTTCGTGCATGCTTAATATGGTTCCTATTCACAAACTCAATGCACAGATCAAATACCAAGTGATTTGCCATTATCAAAAAAGGAGTGGACTCGTAGAGTCAACAACACACAACATCACTCGTCGACGAGAAAATCCTGCTCGTCGACGAGCACCTGCGTATTATCCCTTTTTAAATTTTTTTTCCCTTTCTTATTTTCTCCTCTTTTTCTTTATTCCTTATTTATCTTTTTCATCTATTATTTTTTCCTAATTATTTTATCATTAAAATTTTCTGGGTCATTACGAGTAGTCCCTAGGTCCAAGTGAGGGCATTTTGGGAATGACCATGTATGCATATTCTGGAAAATTCTGACATTTTGGTATTGCACATATTGACGTGGTTATATGTATTCCGCTTTCCACTGCATAGGTAGTTTATTTAGTTTCAGATTCCATGGTCCCTATCTGGTCCGTGATGATGGTTTGGTTTATATGGAAAGGTATTAGAGCAGGGAAATTTTATAGTTTATATATATGGAAAAAAGTGTGTGTATATATATATGGTATGAAAAATCAGGTCGTTACATTTTCTCCTATTTTACTTTTTTTATCTTCCCCTTATTCTAGCGCCTTGCCAGCTACACTAAGAGGACTCGACTGCATGACCGGGTCAAATAAATTTTTTTTTATTTTTTCTTTTCTTTTCTTGTTTCTTCCTTTTTTTTTTTTTCAACGCACAAGCCCGATTTTGTCCTTACTATAGCCAATAACTCTCAAAATTCCAAACATGAAAGTTGTAGAACTCTTTTTTTTTTAAGAAGGATGACACCTCCATTTATTTATTGATAAACCCTCACTTTTGGCGGAGGAATACCATAGTTACAAGACAATCAATGAGAGAAACAAAAGACAAAACATTACAGGCCTCCCAAAAAACAACACCAACATCCAGCCAAAAAATAGGGTTACAAGTCCAAGCAAAGCAAAAAAAAACAATGACCTACGAAATAAATCTCACGCAACAAAACAAACAAAAGATAAACAACATAAAGCATAAATCAAAACCAACAGGAAATCAGCTAAACAAACCTCATATAAGTTGTACTCATCTTCTCCAGTTTATACAACCCATTGATAACTCTAGGGAGTTGACTACTATTTGTAAACAAACTATTCCTCCCCATAGCACCTTTTTGAGCCAAGGCATTTGCCACTTTGTTCCCTTCTCTATACCAATGCTTTATCAAAAAGTATACTCCCTCCAATAAACCAATAAGCTGCTCCCAAAAATCCCACAAATACCACAAGGAGCACCTATTGGATCTTATTCAATTTACTACAATATTCAAATCACATTCAATATCAATACTAGTATGACCTAAATGTTTGAAAATCTTTATTCCCTCCAACACAACACTCAATTCAACTTCATTATTTGAACAAGAACCAAAATATTTTGAAAAACCAATAACAAAAGAACCTGTATGGTCTCTAAGGATGCCACCACCACCCGCTGACCTTGGGTTCCAAGCTGCTCCCGCCCAAATCTAGTTTCAACCTCCCTTGCCTCGGTTTTAGCCATCTCACACATTGCATAGTTTTAATTCGTTTATTCACAATTTGCACTTCCAAATTTTGCAATATCCGAAAATTAGCATCCTTTAACTGATTCATTCCTGTCATGTTCCTGCTCAAAACCCTCACCCAATACTTAATGGACAACCACACATCAGTACTACTCTCCAATTTCCCCTCCATTCTAGTTGCACATCTCCTTCTCCACAGCCTCCAAACTACTAAACAAGGAATCAAACCCATCAATGATCCTAATTGAGAAAATCTAGAAGCCCTATTAAACCACATTTGAACTCTTTCTTTCCAACTTTGTTGCCTAAGGAAAGGAACACCTACCTCTACCAAAACCTTCCTCCAAACCTCAGTAGTAAGCTCTCCCTTATTTAACACATGCTCCATATCTTCTAACTGCCTCATCTCACAACAATTACACGTCGAAGCAAATGAAACCCCCACCCTTCTTACCTTTTCAATTACGCTTAAGCACTTAAAACGGCATTCCATATGCAGATAGAAATTTTCTTAGGTAACCATTTATTCCAAACGCACTTTGCCCAATCAAACTTTGGAGCTCTAACTCCGATAACATCCTATGCGGACTTTGTATTAAAGCAACCATCCTTTTCCGGGAGCCATAATAGTATGTCCGAAGAGTTTCTAAGATTTCCTACCTTTTCCATCACTTCTTCCGCTTTATTATACCCCAGAATCCTCTGCAAATTTTCCACATCCCACGCATTATTGATAACCAAATCTTTTAATCTGATATATGAATGTACACCATTTGGACAATCTGCAAACAAAGGTCCCGAATCTAGAAACTTATCATACCACAATTTTACATCTCCTTCTCTAACCTTCAACTTAGATTTACTTAACAGATCAGGCATACCCTGCAGAGCTTTCCTCCAAAAGGAAGAATCTGATCCATGAGGTCTGCAAAGAGCAATAAGTCCTCTTTTCACATATTTAACTTTAAAAAATCTAGCCCATAAAGAATTTTGTGTCAGTAAATGCCAACCAAACTTCATGAACAAAGACCGTTGCACTTCTGAAATGTCCCTTACTCCTATGCTCCCCTCCTCGACAGGAACACACAATTTCTTCCAAGCCCTCCATTTCATTTTTTCTTTTCCATCCTTAAATCCCTAAAAAAAAGAAGCAAACATACCTTGTATCTTTTTTATTACCAATTTCAGGACATTTAGAACAGCTAACAAATGCGATGACATATTCGAAAGCACATGTCTCAACAAAACTAGACGACCTCCTTGAGACAACAATCTACTTTTCCAGCCCTCAACTCTTTTACTGATTTTTTGAATTAAAGTGTGAAAATGGCAGCCCTTCAATTTTCCATCCACTATCGGCACACCCAAATACTTAAAAGAAAATTTACCTTCAATAAAACCAGTCTCTTGAAGAATTTTTCCCTTCCTCTGAACACCCAACTTCTTTGAGAAAAAAATAGTTGATTTATCTTTATTCACCCTTTGGCCAGTCCATTTTCCATACTCCTTAATCACCTCCATTATCTGTTTAACAGATTTTTTTCCAACATTAGCAAATATAACAACATCATCTACGTACATTAAATGCGATATAATAGGTACACCACACGGATGTGCAAACAGTAAAATCTGCTTCTCAGACAACTTTTTTTGAATTAATTTAGAAAGAACTTCTTCCATGATGATGAAAATATATGGCGACAACGGATCCCCTTGCCTCAAGCCCCTTTTTGACTTGAAGAAACCTTTACAAGTGTCATGCATCATGACAAATAACCATGGAGTAGAAATACAATTCTGAATCAACTTACAAAACCAATATGGAAAACCAAGAGCATGGAAAATATGATCTACGACCTGCCACTCCACTCAATCATACGCTTTGCTCATATCAAGCTTTAGCATTATTGTAGGAACCCGAACCGTAATATATGGATCAATTATGTAAAATAAGGGTAAATTGGTAAATATAACAGGATTCGTCGACGAGGTCAGGGTTCGTCGACGAAGTCCCTTCTGTTCTCGTCAACGAAATTCAGAGGCTCACCAACGAGGAGAAGCCGAGAGATTTCAGGAAACCGAGGATCTCAAGCTCGTCGACGAGGCCACCGCTTCGTCGACGAAGGCAATGGCAGACTCGTCGACAAGAATGCGAATTCGTTGATGAGGGCAATCGAGTCAAGGACTATAAATATCAGTTTCCATTACTTCGAAGTTAAGTAATCTCAAAATATCCTCTCCCTCTCTCTCTAAAACTTGAAGAACTCTCTCTCTCTCTAGTTTTCTTCGCCGTTCGTCTCCTAATTCATAAATCTGATGTTACTGCCCTTAGGGAAGGATTCTTTACGTTTCTAGCAGATCGGAATTTCGTTTTGAGTGATTTTGGGTTTTGGGTTAAAATTGAGGTAAGACTCGATTTTCGTTTCTGATTCAGAATATGGGTAGTAGTACGAATTGTAAGCATGTATTGTACTATGGTTTGTAGGTTTTGGAGTCTCAGTTCGTAATTTTGGGAATTGTAGAGTTTCTAGTTAGAATTCGGGTTAAGGTAAGGGGATTCAGTTTATTTTCAAAATCGGGATCGGTAAGCTTGTAGGCTACGATCGTATTTATGTTTTGGTAACTCATTTGGGAAAATTTATTGGGTAAATACGGGATTTTAGGGTTACAGTTTTTAGAAAAATTTGGGGATTATGGGTATCATCTCTACTTTGTTTGAAAAATCGTTTGTTTTTTTTAAACTGTATTATTGAGATGACTGTTATCCATATTTGCATAAACTGTATATTTGAATTGGAAAACGATATGATTTGCCGTAAACCAAATAAGTGTGGTATGTATGGTTGTATATAATTGTTCCAGGTATGTTGTAAAACAGCTATGTGGCGGCTTATTACCGTACGTTGATAAGTATAGGAGTATGAGCTACAAAATGATTTCAGGTTTTGTGAAATCGGCTAGTGGCGGTTAATTACCGTACGCCAAAATAGCTATGTGGTGGCTAATTACCGTATGCTGCGCCATGTACCGGTGTGAAAACCGTGGGCGAGAGAGTCCGACTCTATATCCAAGGGTGTGAAAAATCACTACTAATCCCGGTTGGTCACTGAAGGGTGTGACCTACACTGTATGGCAATGTAATCACTATGAAGTTTCAGGTTTCATGGAGTAGTTGCGTGTATGGCAATGTAATTGCTATGGAACTTCGAGTTTCATGGAGTAGTTGCGTGTATGGCAATGTAATCGCTGTGGAACTTTGGGTGCATGGAGTAGTTGCATATTAGTGTGAGTTACATCGTATTGGCAATGTAATCGCTTGAAGCTTCAGGTTTCATAGCGTAGTTGCGTATTAGTGTGACAACACTGACCGTATGTTTTGGGTATTATATGTACTGGGATGCATTTGTGAAAATACTGGAATTGTATGAAATGTTTTGAACTGTATCGTATTGTATAGTGTTATGTTTTACGTAAAATAACATTGGTATGCCACACACTAATATAACCTGCTTTCTTCCTTACTGAGAGGTGTCTCACCCCGAATGTACGTACAAATATTTTTTAGGTCCACCAGGTAGCCGTGTTTAGCATCCTAGCATTAGGAAGTGGGGGTGTCATTAGCTATTGCTAGTGCTTGTTAGGTACGAGTTTTTGGTATTCAAGTTGTCGGGATGGTTTTTTGTAGGCTCCCGGAGTATATTTGTAATTATGGGAATGTATATCCTAGTTTTGTATAGACTCTGGTATGGTATTGTACATGTATAGAAATACTGTATTTCGCTGTGTATCAGATGAGTATGAATGTGTATGTTGATGGTTTAAGGGCATCCATGTACCCCACGGGGTTGGACCCTCTTTTGGTATTGTATCATGTATGTTTTAATTGATACAGAAGCAGGTTAGGTTACTATATCACACCTGGGACCCATCTACGGGTTCGAGGTGTGACAATTATATTACCTCCTCTCACCTGCCTATGTAATAATTTTTTCATCTCTTGAACAAGCGATATATTTTCAAAAATACTCCTCCCTTTCACAAAAGCACCTTGTTTTAAAGATATTAAATCACTCATCACCAACGAAAGCTTACCAACAAGGATTTTGGAGAAAATTTTATAGATTACGTTACAAAGGCTTATCGGCCGAAATTTATCAAAAGACTGAGCATCCTTTACTTTAGGAATAAGCACTATGTAAGAGGAACAAAAATACCGAGACAACATATCACCTCTAGGAATTCTCTTACCACATCCATCGCGTCATTTTTAATAATCTTCCAACATGTAATATAGAAAGAAGACCGAAACCCATTCGATTTCGAGCTACTATTCACAAAAATAGAAGAAATAGTTTCATAAACCTCCTCCTCAGTCGGTTCTTCCCTTAACTGACCTATAGACTCCCCACATAATTTTTGAATCGTCTCGATCAAAACTCGAACGAGAAAGTTATACCCAAAATACGAAGTATAGTCGATTTTTAGCTTTCAATAATTGGCCTATAATAAAAAAATATCAAAAATTCATAAATTACTCAATAAAACTTAAATATTATAAATAGAACACAATGTTAAAATATTGAGAGTAATTAGGCATTTAATTAAAAATATAATCCTTAATGCATGAATTAAAACGCCTAATTACGCATCTTTGACGCGTAATCAAGAACCTAAAAAATAGCTTTGAATTTATGTGAGTAGTTGGGTGATTGAACCTATCCGCCGGTCGACTGAACCTCTCGGGTTGGCACATTTTTACCGTGGTAATTAGGGGGTAATTTTCAATTAAACATGATTTAACTTTTTCCAAAATTCCTCCTATATCCCCAACGGTCATAATTTGTTGAAAAACTATATATGCCCCTTCATTTGCTTAGATTAGTAACTTTGATTAGCTTTAAAAACCTCTCAAATTATTTATTAATCAAAGTTCCCCCAAAATATTTTTCATTGCAAAAATTCGTCTTTGGGGCAAATTTTTTATACTTTAATTATCTCTTCACTTTATTTACAAATCTTTTGGAAGAGAGCATTTTACTTTTTGGGCATTCATTTTTATTCAAAGCATAATACTCTCACTTATCCTTTAATCTTTGAAAATCATTTTTGAGAGTATTACTTGAGTTCCTCCCGATTATTTTCATGATAAATATTTTTAGGAGAAATTATCTATTGCACAAATATTTTTCTTGAGCTTAAACTCTAGATTCTCCAAACACTTTTATTTGCAAAATGTTTGTTGGAGAACATATTTATCATTTATATATATATTCATTTATTTTTATTTGTACAAAATTTGTTGAAGAGCAAAACCTTAGGTTCTCCTATATTTTTTATTGAAATATATTTTTGAAGAAAATTTCTTATTAGGGTTTAAATTTATTTTAAAAGCACCCTTACTCTACTAAGCACATTTCATATCATAGAAGAGTGCATGTATATGAGCTTAAATGTGTACATCTCAGCTTATTGTTTGAAGCATGCTATATATACCAAATATTTTTAATGTACCGGTTGGGTTCGGCTTGGAATTGAACTAGGAAGTCTTTGCCCCATAAGAGAGACCCGTTTCGGTTCAGCCCAAAAATTGAACTGGGGAGTCTTTGCCCTGTTAGGAAGATCAGTTGGGCTCAAGCTGGTAATTGATCTGGGGTTTACCTCACCCCATAAGGAGAGGTTGTAACGACTTTTGTTCCGCCCGTTTAAGTTAACAGGGTTAGTGGAATCCTCGAGGGGTATGCCCAAGGCGAGAACGTATGCTGATTTGACTGAACCTCGATAACAACTATTGTGTGTTTCCCTCTCTAACTTATTTAAATTCCTACACTTTAACTTCCATTTGTGTATGCCTGTTCATATTTATTGTCATAACAATTTGCATACATTCATTTAATTTAAATAAGATACTGCAAACATGTATGCTTGTTTTCACTGTTTAAATTATTTTACATACACGTATGCATTTTGAATGAGATATGACATGTGGTGAATCGAAAAAAGTTTAAATTAGCCAAAATATTTTTAAAACCCAATTCACCCCCCCCCCCTTAGGATCACACAAATTCCAACAATTGGTATTAAAGTCTGATTGCAATAAGCTTAGCCGCTATTTGCATAAAGATTACAACGACTCATTTTCAGTGTATCCCTGTTTTGAGGGTCAATACTTTACAAATCCTCTACTGCTTATATTATATAGATTTTACTATTTGTTTATTGAAAATCGATTGATTTGAGGTTTTCGAATGTGCTTCGTATAGGAAGTCATATCCCATGGAAATATGATTTTGAAAAATGCATTGTTCCTATATTTGAAAATGAAATGAATGTGTATGACATAGTTTTAATGCATATCATTTGAGTGTCGTCATGTGGTTATATTCAGCCTTAGTTACTAATGCTTTTACAAAGTTTATATTTTTAAGTGCTAAGATTTTTGGGAATCATAGGAGGTATAGGGAACTGTGTGTGTGTGTGTGTGTGAGAGAGAGAGAGAGAGAGAGAGAGAGAGAGAGAGAGAGAGAGAGAGAGAGAGGAATCCCATCTTGAGCTCTAACGACTAAGGAGTATAATGGAAATGTATATATGTGACAACCTGAAAAAATGGAATTTAAATAATAAAGAGGAAGGGAAATGAGAACAGTAACAGAAGGAGGAAGTCAACTTCGTCGACGAATACAGGGGATTCGTCGACGAAGGTTTAAGAGAATTCGTCGACGAAGAATGAATTTCATCAATGAAGAAATACCGAGAGAGGTTTTGAGCCGACTGAATTTCGATGACGAAATTATTAAAGGATTCGTCGACGAATGACGTGGCTCGTCAACGAATCTAGTTCTATAAATATCAAAAATCCGATTTTTAACTTCTTTATTAAGCAATCTCTCTCCTCTCTCTCTCTCTCATTGATTTTGGGCCAGATTTACGCCGGATCGACAATCCGAAGTCACCACGACGCTCCTGAGGAAGTTCTCTCCAAATCTTCAGGAGCGGATCGTTGGTGAAAGCAAGTTGGAAATCATCCCTGAGTTGAGGTAAGGCTTTTTAAGCCAAATTTGGTCTTGTGGTAGTTATAGGAAATGATATACACACGAAAATACTGAGGTTTAATACTGAAAATTTTTAGTTTCAGGGTATTGATTAGGAATTCCTATAGGGGTTAGACCAGGATATTTTAGGGGCTTTCTCACTAGCCAAGTAAAAGAATAAACTAAAGCAGTAATTTTCATGCAAATTATTATTATTTATGAGAAAAGTTATTTTCTGGAAAGCATGCATTATAGCTATAGATTACGAAGGAAATGTATGTTGAGAAAAATACTGCTAATATGTTGAAATGTATATATATGTATGAGATGCCAGAAAGTATGATTTTAAAATGCAATGTATGGTTTTATACAGCAAATATGTGGCATGAATATTATTTTCCATGAAAGAATATCATGATACGATGATGATACGAATGAAATAAGTTTTGTGAGATTATGAAAGAGTACAGTATATTATGATGATTTTGAAATGCATGGCAATTGATATAATTTTAGAACGATATGTATGATATGTTCGGCACGAGGCCATAATTATGATATGTTCGGCACGAGGCCGTAATTACGATATGTTCGGCACGAGGCCTTAATTATAAAAGATGCTATATAATCATGTACTATATGTTATCAGAACTAGGATGTTAGTTTAGTTCAGTTTTAGGAGTTCGGTACCGTAGCTATATAGATCAGATATCTATGTTCAGATTAGTGCTAACCACCCCATGAGAGGGTGGGAGATGGATAGTCGATGTGGCTTTTGGTAGAGTGTGGACGTCCACCTGGCAGTCCGAACCAGGGTGTGGCGGGCTCATCATACTTATAGACATATTTGACTCAGCAGTGGTCGGCCAGCCATTGTGGGGTCCCGCCTTCGGGCTACACAACCCGTCATGGGGGGTAATACATGACATTAACTAGTTATTCATCCTGGGTATATTTTCAGTATTATCAGTTATAACAGATGTTTTATGTATGTTATAATTTATTAGAAAATATGAAAGCATGTGATTATTCAATATGATATGATGAACGTTTACGAAAATATGAAATGTACTGTATATGTATAATTGTTTTAAATGTTCATGTTGTCATATAACTGTATTTAGTTTATTTTTCCTTACTGAGAAGTGTCTCACCCCCGAACTAAATTAATTTTTCAGGAGACCCTGAGAGAGCGGCGGGTCATGACCGCCATTGAGTCAGTGATATATTACCCCGTTAGGAGGGTAAGCAATGTACTATGATCAGAATTATTTTGGTTATGGGATCCTAGATGTATTTTGAAATCTTTTGGAAGAATATAAATAAATACAGTATTTTGGGAATATAGATAACTCTGGTATTATGTTTTATGGTTGGATGATTGAGATTTTATGTTTACTGCTGCTTAAGTTTCCGCTGTGATTGACAGGTGTCCCCGTTACCCACGGGTTCGAGTTGACTTTTCCATTTATTATGTTACATTTTATGTTAAGGAAATTGAGGTTGTTACAATATATCTTTCTCGTTCTATTTTTTTTAATTGAAGATTCATGCCATGATTCATAATGCGTATACTGTGTTAATTATTGTATGGATCATGTAATTTTTGCATACCTCTATGAGGTGTACTTTAAAAGAATTTTTTTTTCTCATAAGATTTTAGGAATATAATATATATATATATATATATATATATATATATATATAAGGGGTTATATTGTGTTAAATGCAAAAATAGAGTATAATGCTTAAAATTATAAACCATAATATACACTATTGTTATACTGAGAACCCTAAGAAAATCTAGCCAATACATGAGTCTTAGTGATCTTATCTAGTCAAAGCTTAATACATATACATATCATTATAATTAGGTAATATATGAATATATTAGCTATCCCCTGTTTACTAGACAAAATTATATTTATTTGTTGAATTTTTAATACTATATATATATATATATATATATATATATATGCTTTAGTATGAATATCTTAAATATAGCATATCTTTGTCCAACACATGAAATTGAGCTTTAGGGAATTATTCTAGCACTACATATCTTATTACCCTAAACTCATTCTGAAGCTTACTAGTTTAATCATCTTCAATTGGTTGCATAATTGAGGGGGAGCAACCTTGTTTTTCAAAATTCATTCGATAAGCAATATATTATGTTATGCTTATCTTATTTTGTTTATTGGATGACTTGAGTAATAAATGCATATATCCATCCCCCGCTTAAAGTTCAACTATATTTGATGGATAATTTATTTGAACTGAATGCCACTGTCCATTGCTTGCAAATGATTATATTATTCAATGGATAGTTTATTTTGATTGTTTACTGAAATGCATGCTTGTACTGAATGCCTTCTGTATGGCTAATGCAGTGATGTGAATTGTATGTTGGTAGTGGATATAGGTTCTCGCATGCTCAATCTGAATTGTATCTGCATGATGTAGATTATTTTGAATTATTTGCGTGAATCTATCAGGTTTCTGGTACATAAAAAAATGGGAAAATGTTCAATTTACAGAGGACATGCTGCCGAAATTTCGGAAGAACTTTTCCCTAAAATGAAGCCATGTACTAGAATAAATGATGATAAAATGCATTCTAGATGAACTTTATGATTTTTTTTATAATGCACGCAAAATAGTTAAATAGTTAGCTAGTGCATGTTAAATTTTAAATCATATGTGCTAAACTGAAAAACATGCACAGTCTTGATGTTTATTTCCTAGGTTGCTAGATAATTAAATAGGTTAATACATGTCAAATCCAAAAAGCTATAAATTAAAACATGTACACGTTATGTTGTCCTATGAGGGACTAGTTCATGGACACCGTTTGGTCCAAAATCTTTTGGTTATGAACTTCATGTTGGACCTAAATGGTTAATAATCACGTCAAAAATTTCAAGTCCATGTAACTAGGGAAACTACATGACCCAAGGGGAGCTCTCGCATTGCACACACCCATTGTGTATTTTGAGTTGTGTCATCCTCTTTTGAACCCCTATTGCATAACTTTTGAGCATAGTCTTGATTGACTATCATGTATTAAATTGAAATGCAAAATATGTCATGCATATATGCTAAATGACCAATATTTGTTGCATACTGAAATCCTTTGAAAATGATGAATATATGATGGGTGTCTTTAAATGACTATCATCCTTGAACTATAATACAAGTATGTGTGCACACAAATATACAGGGGAATGTTAAGCCCCACTATTAGGAAAAATGAATAAGAGCTTAATGTCTATATTCTCTTGCATACCGAGTTTTGTCATAAAGGATGACCATAAGTTAAATGTGCTTAAATGAAAATTCATCATTGCCCTTAAATGCACTTATGTGTGCTTAAGACTATACCTTGGAGTTTAAGCCTCGTCCTTTAAATAAGGATGAAAATCATCTGCCCCATGGACTCACATTCTCATTGTTTCTACTTTTTGAGTCCTAAATCTTTCTAAGTACACCGAACATCATATCTTGTCTTCATTGAATCATCTTTGATATGGTTTGTTCCTAGTATGCATAAACACCTTGCATTTTACTTTATGTTAAATATCTGGTGCATGTGTGTTCTAGGAATAGTTTTACTGGTGAAAAACAAATGATTTAACGTATATCTAGTAAAATTTGCTTAAGAATGAAAAATAGTACTTATACTATTCAAACTTTTAATAAATTTTCACTATTAATATCAGTATAAGTAATTAACAGAATCTAAGCATGAACTTAAATTAAAAGGGGGAGCATCTAAAATTAAATCTACATATTGTTATGCTCACCAATGTCTATTGCTTAGATCAGTTTTGAAATCACTGTGGCATGTGCTTAATTATGATGATTTTATTGAATATCTAAAATTAAAATGTTGCTTGGCCATAATTCTTTGTTTTGCCATATGATCCTTTTTTTTTTAAATTTATTTAATATCTCTGGATCTATATGGTTGCATTTTTATTGTTATATTATGAATTATGCTCAAATGCTTAACCAGAAAAGTGAGGCTTGCTTGAACTTCATATTAAAGTTTCTTTTTCAGCAAGCATTGCCCCTGGTATTTATCGAAAATCATAAGGGGATATATATTTTTATACATACATACATATATATATATATATATATATATATATTATATACATTCTCAAAAACAAGAATTGAACTTATATAGAATATACTTTATCTTTTGCATATGTGCGTGAATGCCTTCATGATTGTGCTAGTATTGTATTGAAATCTTTATGTCATGAAATTTATTTTTCTAAAGGGTGTTGCTCAACTGGTTCATTGATCTTAAATGACCAGTTAAACTGTTTTGTGTGCGATATTGCCAATTTTTTTTTACAGTTTAAAAATTTCTTTATGCCAAAAAGAGGGAGAATTTTTCTAAGAAAAATAAAATTTATTTTAAAAAGGGGGGAGTTTTCTTTGCTAAAGTTTGTTTTAAATACTCAAAATATTTTTTACTTAACTTGTCCCTTTTTGCTGATGCCAAAAGGGGGAATGTTTATGAGCAAAATGATGACCAAACAGAAAATTTTAGGGGCAAATATTATGGGAACTAATATTTGAGCGTATGCTTTAACACGAAATTAAATGCACAAATTTATTTGTTATGTCTTCTTTCATGCATATGTTTGAGTTATTATGTTTATTTTTACATTATGCATATTCTTGGGGAAAGCCTTTTCAGGCTGTATTCATTTTGTTCTTAGGTGTTTCTTATCATCAAAAAGGGGGAGAATGTTGGTATTTTGAGTCTGATTCCTGTTTTGATGCTGACAAATCATCAATATCTTATGTGTGCATTTAGTGTGTGAACAAGTTTTCATTTCAGTACAAACATAAGATACCGAAAAATGGAAGCTAGTAGGGACATAAAGTTCACACATTCCTGATGAATTCCATGGAAAATTAAGAGCAAAAGAAGAAAACATTTTGATTTTAATTGTATTTCATTTAATTTTTATATTTTTGGTCTGTAATAATGCATGCATCTGCATGATATGTTTAAAACTCAGAATGACCATAGGTTGACCATAGGGGACCCAACCATAACACCAAAAATCTTTTCTAAAAGGTTAAAATTAAATAAGAATTTTTGGAATATCTTTAGGGTCAAAGAGAGGCATAACCTTGATTCTTCAAGGGGTTCAGTCGACCTACCCCTTGACATTATAAATGCCTCAGTCGACCAAACAAGGCTAAAGTCAAAATGTTGACTATGCCTTGGGCAACCGAATGTCTTTGAATGTATCTTCCCCGGTCAGCTGAATATTAATTTCAGATTTTTCCACGTGACTCAGCTGACCGAATTGATAGCTCAAAATAGGCATGGTCAATCGAACTTCAAGGTTCAGCAGACCGAACCACTCACCGAGCGACCGAAACCACGTAACTTTGGAAAATTGTCTGGCTCAGCCAACCGAGTATGTCCACAGTCAACCAAACTCGAAAAGTAGCTTTGAATTTGTATGAGTACTCAGGCAACCGAACCTCTTGGATTGACGCATTTTTACCGTGGTAATTATGGGGTAATTTTCAATTAAACATGGTTTAACTTTTTCCAAAATTCTTCCTATGTACCCGACGGTCATAATTTGTTGAAAAACTATATAACTTTGGTTAGTTTTAAAAACCTCTCAAATTATTTCTTAATCAAAGTTCTCCTAAAATATTTTTCAATTACAAAAATTCTTCTTTGGGGTAAATTTTTTATACTCTCCTTCTCTCTTCACTTTATTTACAAATATTTTGGAAAAGAGCGTTTTAATTTTTGGGCATTTTTTTTTTCATTCAAGGCATAATACTGTCACTTATCCTTTAATCTTTGAAAATCATTTTTGAGAGTATTGCTTGAATTTCTCTCAATTATTTTCATGATAAATATTTTTGGGAGAAATTATCTATTGCACAAATATTTTTCTTAAGCTTAAACTCTAGATTCTCCAAACGCTTTTATTTGCAAAATATTTGTTGGAGAACATATTTATCATTTATATATATTTATATATTTTTATTTGTGTAAAATTTGTTGAAAAACAAAACTCTAGGCGCTCCTATATTTTTTATTAAAATATATTTTTGGAAAAATTTTTTTATTAGGGTTTAAATTTATTTTGAAAACACTCTTACTCTATTGAACACATTTCATATCATAAGAGAGTGCATGTATATAAGTTTAAATGTGTACATTCTAACTTATTGTTTGAAGCATGCAATATGTACAAAATGTTTTTAATGCATCGATTGGGTTCAACCTGGAATTGAATTGGGGAGTCTCTACCCCATAAAAGAGATTGGTTCGGTTTAGTTTAGCCCAAAAATTAAATTAGAGAGTTTCCGCCCGTTAAGAGAGATAAATTGGGCTTAGTCTAGTAATTGAGTTAAGGTAAACCTCACCCCATAAGGAGATGTTGTAACGGCTTTTACTTCGCCCGTTTAACTGAGTAGGATTAGTGAAATACTTGGGGGATATGCCCAAGACCAGAACGTAGGCTGGTTTAGCCGAATCTCGATAACCAATATCGTGTGTTTCTCTCTTTATCTTATTTAAATTCCTACACTTTAACTTCTGCACGTGTATGCCTGTTCATATTTATTGTCATAACAATTTGCATACATCCATTTAATTTAAATAAGATTCTGCAAACGCGTGTGCTTGTTTTTACTACTTAAATTATTTTACATACACGTGTACATTTTGAATAAGATATAACGTGTGTTAAATCGGCAAAAGTTTAAATTAACTAAAATATTTTTAAAACCCAATTCACCCCCCTCTTGGAATCAGACTAATTTTAACATAAATATATATTAAGAGCAAAAGTAATTTTAATTTAAAAATAATATGATATTATTTTTATTAATAAAACTATTTAAATATTAGTGAAAATAACAATTAGCATATTTACTATTTTCTAATTAAAAATATTATATTTTAAACTTAATATATATATATATATATATATATATATATATATATATAAAATAAGCATATATCATTTTACCATGTATTATAAAACATTAACTATTATATGAAATATAATTCAAGTTTTTTTAAAAAAAAAAACAGCCATCCATAAATTTAAATTAACATTAAGCAAAAAAATATTTAAATTTTACTTGAAAAACTATTATACTTATAAATTAATTTTTAATTTTAAAATATTAATAATTTTACTTAAAATATAACTATATATTATTTTACTGTGTATTATGATATGTTAATTATAAATAAAATATAATTTAATTCTAGAATGAAGAAGGACCATCTCTTAATTTAAATTAGCACTATTTAAATTAGCACTAATTAAATTAGAATTTTAATTTAATTAATAATATTTTATCATAAATTAATATAATAATTATTCTATAAATATACATGGATAACAAGATTATTATTAATTACAAGTACTAATCTTATATTATTTTATTTAATATAAAATATTTACATGTTAATTAAAAATAATTAGAATAATTACTAATAAAATCATGGATTAAAAATATTAATATTTTTACTTTGAAACATATTTTTAGAACATTATATAATAAAAAAAATAAGTGTCTAAAATATTACTTATGTAACATTTCACAATTTTACAATCCAAGCCTTTTTAAAATCAATATTTTTTATTAAAAAAAAAATACTCTTCTACATAAATAAATAGTTCTTAAATGATATCTTGAAGAAATGGAACATGACAACTGATTCAAAGTGCATCTTGTGTGTAGCAAAATAGAGTCGCTGTCATGACCATTTGCTTCTAAAATTTTAGCTCTCGTAAGCCTTATTTGGAACAGAACATATTAAGAAATCCACAATCGTGTTTGATTCTTTTAAAAATAAACAAAATAAAAAAAAATACACCAAATCAATTATTAATATATAATTTTATACACCATTTATATTATATTTTTCTTAACTATACTAAAATAATTTATTTTTAATAGTATTTGATAGAAAAAATATATATAGGGAAAAATAAATTTCCATATTTTATTATCTTTTTTCACAAACAAAATCCTTAATCCAAATTAGCCCTTATTTTTATAAGGAAACAAATCTCATTTGAACCTCTGCTTGCCACTACCATTTCCACTTCCAAATTATCAATGATTTCCTCGTCCGAAATAAAATCAGGAAGAAGAAGAAAAATTCGATGTGATCAGCAAAATTTGCAGCAAGCAGTAATACTCCAGGGCCCAAAACAACAATACAATGTGGTTACTAATACTCTTTTTAACTATTTCAAAGCTACAGTCTACATCACAACTTGATCAATCACCTTCCCATCAGCCATCACACAGCTACAAGAGGTGGTTTTCTAAAAAGCTATTTTTTTCAAAACAAAAAAAAAAAAGTTTATAAAAGCAAAATCATACTACCCAAAAAATTTAAAAAATAAAAAACCCTGCTCTGATCTTCTAGAAGGGCAAAATCTTCCACACAATAATGTTATATTCGGTTGGTATACTCATATTCTAATCAGGTTACTACAAAATAAATTTTCTTAATTCCGATAAGGATGATGTCTTCCAGTTCCTGAAGCAGCATTGCCACTCCCATACCCCTTCGTACTCCCATACCCACCACCAGCGCCACCACCGTATCCTCTACCGCTGCTACCGCCAGCATATCCTCTACCACCACCATAACCGGTGCCACTGCCGTAACCATAGTCAGCACCTCCATATCCAGCACCGCTATACATGGGTCCACCAAACCCAAATCCATAACCGTAACCACCAAAACCACCATAAAAACCAGCAGCCCCACCACCACCGTATCCTCCATAATTGCCATATCCTCCATAGCTGTCGTACCCACCATAACCTCCCCCCATCTTTCCACCATAACCACCTGCAGAACTGTAACCACCACCATATCTGGCACTCCCACTGGCAAAGCCACCATGCGACTTTGCAGCAACGCCAAAATAATCACCACCAGCTCTTTTTGGTTGAGCTCTTTTTATTTCAACCTTCGAATCAAAGTGCTCGAGTTATGAACATAATTGGAAAACAGACCAGAAAAAAAAAAAAAGCCTGACCAGTATAACAAATTTTGCTTTAAATAAGACTACTTCACTTACTTGTTTACCTCCAAGTTCATGGTTTCTATCCTCAGAAAATATCTTCTCAACAGATTCTTCGTCTTCAAAAGTGACGAACCCAAAGCCCCTGGGCCGTCCAGTTTTATGATCAAGCATAATCTGGTGTTCAACAATGCTACCATAGGCAGAGAAGTACTCCTTCAACTCATCTACAAGAATTAAAACTGTGTAGTCTGAAATTTTTGTTTTATTACATTAAGATATAACAACATTAAAGGATTACACCACACTACCTTCACTAAAAGATGGTGGTATTCCACCAATAAAAATTTTCTTTGTTTTTAATACCCCTTTAACCTGCTGCATATCTTCCCTAGGGACTGTCCTCTTCACTTCCACCTGATTTAAGAATGCGCCAGAACAAACTTACAAACGTTTATAAGTTTTTATTACCCATCTAGGTTGGGAATCTCAGAAAGCCAAAATAAAAAATAAAAAATAAAAAAATTACCATAACCTTTAATACCACAAAGGAAACTAAGGCCGCAAACTTACTGTTCTGCCATCTATAAAATGGTCATCTGCCAAAACCTTATCAGTAACTGCTGGATCAGCAAATGTCACAAAGCCAAACCCACGTGGCCTTCCAGAATGCTTATCCATCATTATTACAGAATCCGTGATTTCGCCATACTTGCTGAAGTAATTAGAGAATGTCTCTGAAACCATACGACCAAAAAATGGAATAAGACCTTAGGAGATCCAAAAATACTACCACAGAAATGAAAGGAAGAGTATAGTGAAGTGGCAAAACAGAAACAGAGCACACCCCAAGAAAATGTACTCATTTTAACACTTCATTTATAAAATGTAATAATTTAAGACAATAGCCAGCATCTAAAACAAACTTCAGTAGAAATGAGTATACATCCCATTAAAAATGAATGCACAGCACAGTGCTTCACATAGAGTCTTGAATGAAGCCACAGCACATGAAATTTTAGAGTTCTATGAAATAGCCATCATTCTGATGAACCCAGGCCATTCCCATGCTTATTTATAAACAAAATGGAGTGATGTCATGGAAGCTTTCAACTCCATGGAAGCCTAAAAGTGCATTTAAATTAAAGAAAACTGCAGTACTCCCACACATGCTACACAGGTTGCAAATAGCGAAGGACTGGTCCAGAGCAATCAGTGGACATTGCTGTCAGATTCTAGTCTGAGTTTGATTGCAAACTGACATTGACCTTATATTTTCCAGTATAGCTAAAGGATTATATTGAGGCCAGGCCCAGCCCTCAGATGCAAAGTAACGAGCAATTAAATCTGAGGATAAACAAAACAGATAATCCGCATAAGTGTGTGTACTTATCTCATTTACACATGTCATGCAGTAGGCATGTATACACAATGAGAAAGCAAAGGGAACTTCTTTTACAATGGGAGAATTTTATATGCATATATACATAATAGATGTATTGCTGCACACACACACACACACATCCATTTTTTGTCTATTATTAATCTCTTATGGATTCTTTCACTTTCTCTTGTACGGTGCTATATTAACCTTCAATCATAACAGCCAGATGATGATACCCAATAGATGAAAAAAAATACAGATTCAATAAATCAACCAGCCCCAGTAAAATTAGCAAAATATTTCTCATGATTTTGTAATTGTTTTCTAAGCATGATATGCAGAACATAGATATAACAATTATGTGCATAAAATATTTCCTGTGTTATATGCATGGCATAGCCATCAAAAATCACAAATTTAAAGGAAGTCTTCTTTTTATTGGATAAACATGTTAATATGCCAGCTTTGACTCAAATAAAATACTTCAAGTACCAAGATGAATTTAAATTTTGCAAGAAAATGGAAGAATCATGAGTTATAACCTATCATCAAAGCTTTTAAAAGTAAAATTGTAGGTAAGAAGATTGAACAACTAGTAATGGGATTAATCATTTTATTAAATATAAGGTGGAGATGTTAAGGAAGTCAAGGGCCTAGAATTAAGAGTGTAATAACTTAATTATATTCAGGAGTAAAGAAAAATTATCAACAATCAGATTGTCAAACAGGACATTTTACTCACTCATGTGTCCATTACCTATTCATCACTCTAGATGACATGAAGTTTGCTCTTAAAGGTAATAAACCTTAAAAAACAAAGGTACTAGTGAGAAAAGGATATAAAACCTCAAACCTAAGTGTCACAGCAAAATTCAAGCTCCAACTATAGTGAAATATTTGTTTCATGGAACAACAAACAACTGGGATGACAGATTAATGTTTGGGACATGATTTTTGGTGAAATAAAATTGATAAATGAACTGACAAAATCAATAACTTTTAGTAGAAAAATAAAATAAAGATTCTTCATTCAACTTAACAATTTAAGCACTCGCAATGATGTGCTATAGTCGTTAGCCTAGGCACATAGTGAACTCAAGCGCCAAGGCTTGTGCCTCTTAATGCTAGCCTTAGGTGAGGTGACCAAGCATTAAAAGCCAGACACCTGATATGTGCCTTAAGGCCAAGCAAGCAGGAAAATGGCATCCCTGGTCCATTTTAATACTCTATTCAGCAGAACCAGCAGCTTATGTCCTCTTCCCAACACAACCAATAAATGCCCATTTATTTTAGGTAGCTTATGTCTTCTTTCCAACACAATCAATTAGGGTATTGACTCATGATTTTATATGCAAATTAAAAAAAAAAAATTAGCCATTTGAATTTAATACAAACACTTAAAATTAAATTTCCATAAATAAAAAGTCGACTTTCACTCTCAAGAACCAAATTGAAAATTTTCAGGGCAGTTTGGCTCTCCCAATTTCAAGCACAAAGATATCCCCCCTAAAAAAAGCTTCAAGAATTAAATTACGATAAAATCTTGTAAATTTAAACACCAACAAGAAGTGTTCTTAAAAAACATACAAATTGGTCACATTTGGTTAAATATGCAAGATTGTTAGACAATTTTCAAACTTTCTCAACCCTATAAACCCAAACCTACTTGAAATAAAAATTAGAAAAAAAATTATTCCAATTTATCAAACATATAACTAATTTATAAATCAATAATACAATTCTAATTTGAAATTCCTTAGTATGCCTAAATTATATTGATGATACTTTGTTGACAAACTAAATGTTTATTATATGAGCATATCATACACATATTTATATAAGCATATGCCTCGTTTTCCTCGGGCACCTAAAGTCACCAACGACTTAAGCTTGTGCCCAGGGCACTAGATGCCCTTTGCAACACCTTGAATTTTGAAGGACTATAGGAAATTTGGAAATAGATTATAGAGCATTCAATAATTATAGAGCCATGAAAACAATAGTCAACAACATTTTAAGAAGCATTATATTACTTAGAACAGTCCATAATAACAAAATGGGCAAAATACTATAGGACCCTAGGTTGAATCAAATATCCTTTGTAAAATTGCATAAGCTGCAAAAAGCAATTTAAAATCCTGTACATCACATTAGTCGGATGCATATCCATCCCATTTTAGCTAGCAATATTCCAAATGAAAGGTGATGCAATCATCTAAAAAAAAGGCGCTATTAACTATAAATCTCTGTGCGATTATAAAAAAGAATGTAAACAAGGATGATGATGCTCTTTAGCAGCTAAATCCATGCCAAAATGTAACGAACTTTCATTTGATTTCTGAGGAAGATAGTGAAAATACAATAAAACATACTACGAAACACATGTTTTAACTTGATTAATTTCCAGGAATTTATCAGCAACCAAACAATGCAAAAGAAAAGAAAAGAAAATCTAAATTTCGTACCTTCAGTCGTCTCCCAAGAAATACCTCCAACGAAGAGTTTTCTATCACAGAAGAAAAACTACAATCACAATTACATTCCGTTTATAGCCTCGCAAATTCGGGAGTGCAAGATCTCAAAAACGACGAGAACCGCTCTTCCCTAAAGCTAACATGGCCAAAAGTTCTAAGACAAACGCGTAAAACTAAAAATCTACAGAAACCCTAAGACCTTTGCAAACTAACCCTGAAGACGAGTCACGGTCATCCAAAGACTGCTTTAACTCATTTTCTGCACTATCTACGACATCGAAGGGTTCGATTCCACGGTCTGAGGACAGTTGTTGGGTTTGTTCCTGAACGGGCACTTCGCCGTTAACGGCGACTGCGTCCTCGTCTTCGTATGGCTTGTGTTCTGCACCAAAGTCCATTGGTCCTATACCTTTTCTTTTATCTCTCTACCTACGAACCTGCAAACGAAGAAAGATTATACTTCGCTAACCCTAATAGACCTCGATTTCGATATTTTTCTAAACTCTAGAACAGCAAAACCCTACGAACACCTGATTTCCCTGCGTTCAAGCACCTTCCTAGCTACGGTTTGTTCAGATTTTGCTAGGATTAGATCAGCGAGAGAGACAGAGAGAGAGAGGCCCAATGAGGAAGCAAATGAGAATGAGCGAGGGAGCAAATGCTTTGGGAGAAACGGCGAGAAAGGGCGGAGACATTGATATTGGAAAGAAATTTTTATTTGGGGAGCAATATCTTTCAAACGGCGTCGTTTTGACCTAACCGAACTATCTCCTTTTATTTATTTCTTATATATATTACATATATAATATAATAGATATACATATACTCACCATACACACCAACTAAGTTACATTTAGATATATGTTTTTTAAATAGAGTTTGAACTTTTAAGAGGGCGAATTTCAAAGCTTGGTATAGACCTGGCAAAGCAAATCGGGTCGGATAATCTATGACAAATAAGGTGGATTATCGGGTGAAAAAATTATAATTCATATTCGACTCGTTTAAGTAGTAGATTAGGTGATTTCGGGTCGAATAATTCATGACAGATGGACGGATAATCGGTCATTCTCAAACATAATTCTATTAATAATTTAATTTATGTCATAATAATTTAAATTGTATACGACAACTTGCAATTAGTTTGTGTATTAAATTTTCTAGTAACTATATCAATCATTCAATTGTTTATACTAATTAATAACTTCTGATTCATATAAGTAAAACTGTAAGCATTAAAAACTAATCATTTATTAAACCGTCAACGGTTACATTTGTCCGTTCCAGATTCAAATGATAAAGATCCAAGGCAAATCATCACAATAAAAACGAAGGAGCATCAAGGATCCAAAGTCAATTGTCTGTGAATCATATATGCTAACAAATCAAATTCTATTGATTCAAAAGGAGCTTATAAGTCAACAAAATAGATTTTATCTCAAATCATGAGATTTATGATATATATATATATATATATATATATATATATATATATATATATTTTATCATAAGAGTAAATGTATTGATCAAAATGAATATGTACATTATACACTGGGCATACCCAGAAAAGGGGAAAGCAACCCCTGACAAAACAAAAACACTTGCCATCCAACACAATACAGTAGAACCTGGGCATGCCCAGGGGCATGAAACCAATCCAACAAAATCTGAAGCCTAACTATTAATTGCAGTACATTAAGCACAAAGATTAACAACAAAATCAAAAGGCACCCCTACTCAATAGAGTGCAAGCCAAATTTATCATACACAACTCTATAAGTGTGTTTTTGAACCACCTTTACAAGATCCATAAGAGTAATACTTTCATTCTCAAATTTCCTTCTATTCCTGAAATGCTACAGGAAGTAAATTGTAGTAGTTAGGCCTATTCTTTTCCCAACAGAACTGATGTCATTTCCCTTTGCCTCTTTATGGAACCATTTAACCACAGATTTCAAGGTAGACATAGATCTGTGCAATCCCAGCCACCCTCGAATACAACCCCACACTTCAGAAGAAAAAAAACAATTGAAAAAGAGATGGTCAATGGTCTCTATCTCATTCCTACAGAATTCACACAAATGATCCATATCATCCCCAATCAATTTGTCATTAGTAAACAACTTCCCTTTCAAGCCGAGCCACAAAATGAAAGAATGTTTGGGAGTACTACCACTGTTCCAGACTTCCTTGAACCATGGCACTCTAGTTCCTTTGTTTCTCCAAAAATCATAGCACATATTGGAGCTATTATGACCCATATCCCGCCCATTAAGAAGGTTAATTGCTGCAACACAACTACCACATACATTAATGATCAAGTTTTTAATCTCAACTAATTTCTTGAACAATGGTGAGTCATCATGTCTGGCCGTAGCAGCCCATATATCAAATTCTGACAAGTAAATTTAAAGCATCCATTTAACCCAAAGGGAATCCTTTTTAGAATGTAGGTTCCATAGAGTCTTTGTAAGGAGAGTTAAGTTCCATAGCCTAGGATCAAACACCCCTAAGCCACCTTCCTTCTTAGGCATGCAGACCTCCTTCCAAGCCACTAATGGCTTTCTCCTCCCTCCCCCCCCCCCCCCCCCAAAGAAACACCCTGCAAAGCTTAACAACTTGAGCCAGGACATTTTTTGGAATTGGAAAAATTGCCAGCCAAAAACACTCAACCCCTTGGATTTCTAAATTTAGCAGCTCCAACCTCCTTGCATATGTCAGAGTGTGCCCCGACCAACCCTTAAACAGATCAGATAACTTACTTACCAGTGGAGAATATTGTACAACTTTCAGCCTTGAAGCTACCAACGGAATGCCCACATATCTAAAAGGGAACACCCCCTCAGTCATACTAGATAATTGCAAAATGAGTTGTAGGGCTTCCTCTTTCACACCAGAATGATGCACATTAGATTTCAGATTGTTAGCTGATAAACCAGAACAGCAAGAGAATTTGTCTAGACAATTCATTATATGTCTAACAGATGATGGATCACCCCAGGAGAATAACATTAGGTCATCTGCAAATGCTAGGTGAGAAATTTTCAAGCTCTCACATTTAGGGTGATATTTAAAATCCAGTTTGTCATCCAGAGGCTTCGGTATTCGAGAAAGGTATTCAATACAAATAACAAATAAAAGAAGGGATAGGGGATCCCCCTGTCAAAGACCTTTTCGACCCTTAAAGAATCCGTGATATCTTCCATTAATTGATATTGAGTATGTGGTGGTAGACACACATTCCATAATCCAATTAATCATTGTTGAAGGAAAATTCAGATGTATCAGCATTTCATTCAGGAAGGACCAAGAAACAGAATCATAGCGTAGAGACCCAAACTTGTATAAGCTGGATTCGTCGACGAAGGGTCACGTTCATCAACGAAGTCCTTCAGAGCCTCGTCGATGAAATTCAGAGCCTCGTCGACGAGCAAATATCGAGTGGGTAAGTAAAAATATCCGGATTGGGCTCAGCGACGAAGGTATGGCCTCGTTGACGAACCGTGTGGTGGATTCGTCGACAAATTGGACTTGGTCAAAGGCCCTATAAATATCTGTATTGAGTTGCTTAAGAGTTAAGTTTCTCCCAAAAGCTCTCTCTCTCTACCAACGAAATCTCTCTCTCTCTCTCTAAGATTCTTCGTCGTTCGTCGTCTGTTTCAAAAAATAGAGGGTACTGTGTGGATCAGAAGAGAAAACTCTACAATTTTAGCGGATCGAATCGTCGTTTTGGAGATTTTCGGGTTTTCCCAAAAATCGAGGTTGGGATTTGATTTCAATTTTATTAGATATTTGGATAGTAGTCGAAAATATAGTAAGGTTATGTTCTGTGATTTTAGGTTTCCAGGATCCCGAGTTGTCGGTTTGGATTGTTTTCGTACGAAGTTTCGTTTTGAGTTTAAGGTAAGGGGAATTTGATTACAACAGTCATTTTTGGAAAACTAAACCACTAAAAAACTAATTTATATTTATATGTATGATTTAACTACTTATTTGCGAAATTCTACCGAATAGAAATAGCGATTTTACAGTTTTTGGTTAAAACGAGAATTTTGGCGTATGATCTCCAAATCTTATGAAAAATCACTTATTTACATATGTAATAGAGATACTTGAATCCTTTACTTTTCCTTTCAAATGATGTTTACTGGATTTATATCATTTAGCGGATTTTTGAACTAAACTCGTGTGATATATATTGAAATGGAAATGTATGTGTTAGAATTGGTGTATTCCCAAGAGGGGGGGTGAATTGGAATTTTAAAATTTATCACCTGGGTTGAACTGGATAAATAGCAATATATACACAACCTAGGGTATGCCTATTCAATTTCCAAATGCGTAGATAAATATAATGTGAAAATTAAGTCATACGCATCATTCACCCATAACATACATGTGCGGTAAATATAAAGTGCGGAAATAAAAATGAACACACGATATGTTATCGGGGTTCGGCCAACCGTGCCTACGTCCCCGCCTCAAGCTCGCAAGCTAGAGGATTCCACTAATAGCTCACTTAAGGGTGGAGCGGCACCGTTTACAACCAGGTCAAATTAACACAGGGTTGACCTCAACCTTAACCAGGTCAAATTAACACAGGGCTGACCTCAACCTTAACCAGGTCAAATTAACACAGGGCTGATCTCAACCTTAACCAGGTCAAATTAACACAGGGCTGACCTCAACCTTAACCAGGTCAATTAGCGGGGCTGACCTCAACCTACACGCCTTAACAGGACGACGCACCTAGCTTTCCTAACCGGGTCTAAGCCAATCCGGGACTATTCCAGGGCTAGTCTCCCTCTTCAGGACCGTGCCTGGAAATACAATCAAAGTGTATTACAATGAACTGGTACAGTGATTGTGCTTTTAAGTAAAGCAGATATGTACCCAAATTCGCACAATAATATACACCACAAATATGAAATAATTTGTAAGCTCAATGTGGTCAATATGGTTCAACTCTCAAAGTATATTCTATCAGTGTAATGTGTACGTGAGAGTGTCGAACTAACAGTCTTTGTATCACAAGATATGTTCAATAAATAGGTTCACACAAAGATGTCAAGTCTTGTATATTTCGATCATTTAGATATTTCAAGCATGTAAGTATTAAACGATGTATATGCTTGATTTGCAAAAGACGTGTAATCTTTGTATTCAGCAAATGATATATGAGTGAAAGAATGTTGCAACAAAGATCACAATCACACATGCAAATATCTCTTCAAAGTATTTTGCAACATAAAAGTACAATAGATATTTGAAAGTGTTTTGAAAAGTTTTTGCAGACAAAAGCAAATACACTCTTCTCAAGATCTTGCAATGAAGGTGCAAGCTTAGAAGATCTAACAAGGTCTTCTTAGGAAATGCTTTATTAGCAAAAGCCTCCTAAGAATCCTAAGGTTTGGCTCTCAAGAAAATCAAACGAGTAACACAAGGAGAGCAAACCTATTAAGCAAAACACTCAATCAACTTACAAAATATGTAGGCAATGCTAGAAGGCAAGTATGAGTGGTTTGAGTAATAAAATGAGTATTATAGGGTTTTGGTTTTTCAAAGAATTTTTCCCTAATCAAGGTGGCTAATACCCTCATAATCTTTGCAAATGAAGGCATATATATAGGCAAAGGAGAAAATATGACCGTTGGGGACCTATAGGGTATTATCAGAAAAGTTTAATGAAGTTTAGTGCATTTTAACCCTGTTTAGAAAAGTATTAACCACGGTAAAAATGGGAGCAACCCGAGAGGTCCGGTCGACCAAAAGTAGCTCGGTCGACTGGGACTCAAGTAGCTCGGTCGACCGAGGGCATTTTGAACTAAGGGGTCGGTCGACCGGGTAAGGGCGATTTTTGAAATTTCTGAGTTTCGGTCGACCGAGGCCTTTTTGAACTGCACGGCTCGGTCGACCAAGTTGTTGGGAATTCTCCCGAGGCGCTTCGGTCGACCGAGTTGTTGGAGTACAAAAGTGGTCGGTCGACCGGGGGGTCAAATAGTTGACTCCCAGGTGTTTCGGTCGACCGAGGTCAAATGACCTGTAAGGGATCGGTCGACCGGGATCGGGTCAAATAGTTGACCCGGACCGGTTTCGGTCTACCGGGCCAATTTGAACTGTTTGGCTCGGTCGATCGAAAGTGCACCAAGTGTGCATTTCGGTCTCGAATTGACCCAACTGAATCAATTTTAAGTGCCTAATAAACATATGTGCATATGTGTGTGTCCTAAGGCCACTTGGGGTCCAATTTTGAAGACACCGAAAAAGTCCGGTGTCGGTCGACCTTCGGTCGCCCGAAGGTACACTCTAAGGTCTTTCTATGGTTCGGTTTGAGCTTACAAAGTAAATCATTCATGTGATGTGTGTGAGCTTATTACAAACTGAAAAACCCTAATTACTATTACAGACAATTTCACTGGAAAATATTTCAATTAAGAGTTTATGAAACTGTCTTCAAGCCTTTCTTGCTTTGTGCACATCTTGATCTTGTCATTCTTGATTCCTGCACAAAAACTCAATTACCCATTAGATACAATGAGTATTTGTCATAATCAAAACCGGGCGTGACACGTAAGGTCAACAGTATGAATTTTCTATACTATTGATATAGATTATAGGAACGGAGTTCCAATTTGTTATACTGAGTATGTGGAAAACAGAGGTCAGTGATACACCGAGTTGTATTTGTGAAAAGGGGTAAACCGAGTGGATAGGCGCCGATTTGCTCGATGTGAGCATTTGAATTTGTGAAATTACTGGAATTGTACAGGTTACTATATTTTGTTATAAATTGTATATATGATAAATGAAACCACAACTTGCTACTAAAGGAGTTGAAAGATACTCCAATAATAGGGCTTGAAAAAACTTCAGTAATAGGGGTTGAAAGATACTCCACATGGCAGGGAATATTCCTAAGCTGGAAGGGTACAGTGCAACCATTCATGTTTAAAATCAGTTTGGGTACATAGATAGTCATCTAGCAGTTGTAATGAAACCACTGGTAAAATAATAAACCAGATGGGGGCAGTCAAACTATATATAGATACTTGACATATGCCTGCACGAAAAAGGCATTGTTGGAGATATCAGTGCATAACCCGTGCCACGGGTAAATAGGCAATACATGTATGACAAGCTGGTCGTTGTTCTAATATTCATATGCATGATTTAAATACTTAATGTGCAGATAAATGTTATACGAAATAGTATTATAAACAAATGTTTCAAACGTATGAGTTTGTATGAAAATGTGCATATATGCAGTCACACACTGTTATAACACTTTCTTCCTTACTGAGAGGTGTCTCACCCTATTATACAACTTTTGTTTTCAGGTCCATCAGTACGTCGGTCCTAGTAGAAAAAGGGTCTGGGGAGATTATTTTTGGTTAGCTTACGTAACGTTTGAATCTTGTATTAAACTTCGATGAAGTTCCTTTTTGGAGGGTTGTAATAACAAGATTTATTTTATGTCTGGTTTTATGTAATTGTGGATGTATTAGTAAACTCTAGTATAAGACTGATAGAAATCCCAATGGATGTTTATGTTTTTCTGCGACATTTACATCGTAATCATGTATGATTTATACCCGTATGTCCCTGCTTAGGGCGGGTTCTTTCGTATCTTGAATAGGTACAGGTATTTTGTATGAGTGAGTGACACCTGGGTCCGGGAAAAGGGCCGGGTCGTTACACATAGGCCTTCCTAAGATCGGTTTTAAACATGCATCTTGGGGACATCCTCTTCTTTGCATACCCCCTCACAAGTTCTTGAACTAAATAGATATTCTCTGCCATACTTCTTTGCTTTACAAATGCTACCTAAGCAGGGTTGATAATTTCCTCCAAGGCTGGCTTAATCTTGGCTGCAATGATTTTCGCTATGACTTTATAGAACACATTATAGCAAGAGATTGGCCTATAATCATTCACTGAAGAGGCATGGCTTGACTTGGGGATCAAGGCAATTACTGTGTGATTAATCTGCTTGAGTAGTTTACCATTGTCAAAAAATTCCTTGATAGCAAGAGTGAACTCATTCCAAATTGTACTCCAAGCTTTTTTAAAGAAGCATGCAGAATAGCCATCTGGCCCTGGTGACTTCCCATCCCCAATACTAAATACCGCATCCTTAATATCATCCCCAGAAATTAGTTTCATCATCCCGTCTCTTTGAGCTTCACCCAGAATAGGACCTCTTCTAACTACCAGCAGTCCACCTCTACACCCATAATCTGATTATAGAACCCCACAAACTCCTCAACCACTTGGTCAAATGAATTGGTTTGCTCACCATTACTTTTTGTCACATAAGTAATATGCATTCTATCTCTGTTCCTTCTCACTAGTGCGAGGAAGAAGGAAGTACCCCTGTCACAGTCCTTTAGGAACCTGCATTTAGCAACTTGAGCCAAGAACATTCTATTAGCTTCTTCAAGTCTAGCTGTTTCACTTTTCTTCAAACCCAAGGCCAACTACAAGTCTAAACACGAAGGAGAATCATGTAATTTCTTTTGAATTTCCAATAACTCAGCCTTAGCTTTCTCTGCTCTTGCAAAGATATGGGAGAAGTGAACTGAGTTCAGTGTTCTCAAAGGGTGCTTCAAGGCTTGCAACTTCCTTACAAAACAGAACTGCTTAGACCCCTAGAAGGAATCTTGCCATCCATCCCTTATAACCTCCCAAAAGTCATGATGGGCAACCCACATATTAAAGAATTTGAAAGGGCTCCTTCCCAGACACTGTTCCTCAAATAAAGTAACAAGACAGGTAAAGTGATTAGATAAAATGCCAGGGAATTGGAATAAAGCATGAGCCTTCAGACCAGCCAAATGCCAACTCTAATTCACCAAAACACGATCAAGTTTGCACCACACCCTACCATTAGACCATGTAAGGAAACATCCAGTTGAACTCAAATCAAATAAGCCTGCACTGAAAAAGCACTCTCCAATATCCTTAGTTCCATAAGTTGTTACCAGCACTCCATTCTTCTTTTCATCTGCACTTAACACACAGTTAAAGTCCCCCAGTACCAGCCAAGGGCTAGAAAAGGAGATAATAGATTGTAAAATATCCGACCAAAGAGTTCTCCTTGCTACCAAGGAGTTAAAACCGTATATAAAGCTCACAAAGAATTTGTTTTTAGTGACTAAACATTCCACCAGACAGTGAACTGCTAGAGCATTCATATGACATACCTGAAGGTAAATTTTTTGGGGGTTCCACAATACAAGTATCCTTCCAGCTCTATGACTTTCAAAGTTATTCACCTGCTCCTAGGAGCTAAATATCCTATTCATCATGTTTGTCAAGTTTGTAACTAAGAGCTTAGTTTCCAGAATACTAGCCACATCAACTCTATTCCTTCTAATGAGATCAAAGACCCAATTTCTGTTTAAACCGCTGATGTTCCAAGAGAGGATCTTCATGGATTAGGTAGGGGGCCAGACCCCCTCTTCCTGTTGCCTTGATTAAGAGTTGCTCCCTTCTTCCCATTCTTTTTATTCTTAACTAGAGTAAACTCCTCATTTTGACACCCAGCTAACTGAGCATCAGGGCCACCTTTCCCCGAGCCTTTCTTCAATCCACCAATTGTTGGCAAGCCAACAACTACCTCCTTCCCCAAGTTCCTTGGACGACACATGCCACTTTCAGTTTGTGGGCAAGTATCTTTTTTTGCTACCTGTGCATCCCTATGCACCAGGGTAGCATTTGAAGGCATCGGACCCTCCCTTTATTATTACCTATATCGTGTAATTGTGTTTAAATACCCCTACTTGTATCCTCTCTAAAGCACGTAGTGTTCACGGCTCAATTATTTGAATAAAAATATCATTGTTCTTAAAAAAAAAAAATTAAGCAAGTTGGCCGAAATCTGCCGGATAAACCCCACCCGACCTGTTAAGGAGACGGATATGAAAATGGAAAACCATATTCGACTCATTTAATAAGCAATTGATTATAAATCAGTTAAAACGAGTTAGATGTAGGTCGGATTAACGAGTTTTTATCCATTTTGCCAGATGTAGCTTGGTATTTGTTAGAAAATTCAATTTTGAAGTTGTTCCACATAAAAAAAAATTAAGTAAAAAATGAGTAGTTTACATATATAGATGAACAAGTTTTAGGTCAAAAAATTGAGTAGAAAATGGGTGACTTGTAGTTTATATATATGGACAACCAAAAGATTCAATGACTGAAAAATTTGATTCAAGTTGGTGACCATTAGCATACCAAGCAAACTCGTGAAAATTCCAAGAAGTAGTGTTAGAGTTGATGGTTCTAAAGCATGAATTAACTCAAGATTCAATAAATTTCTAGGTCAAATAGGCGTTCATTCAAATATATCAAACCCATTAATGAAAATTCATAACTAGGGGTATAAGTGAGTCAAACTTACTCGTGAACTACTGAGATTCGACTCATCCCTTGACTCGACTCAACTCAACTCAAATCAATTCTACTCGAATTCGAGTCGAGTCAAGTTCAAACTACTCGAGAATTTTAATGAGTCTAGCTTGAACTCAATAATAGTATTCGAGTCAAGCTTCGAGCTTAATCAATTTTTTTAATTTTATTAGTTTTATATTATCTATGTCATATAATATATATTTTATGAAATATTTAATAGTATATGTACATTATATATTTATATATGTATTTAATATAATTTATAATTGAGTCAAGGTTAATTGAGTCGAGTTCGACTTTAACAATTATAAAGTCAATTGAATTGGAGTCGAGTTTCGAGTTTAATATTTTCAAGCCAAGTCGAGTTCAAGTATTTTATTGTATTGAGTTGATTCTACTCGAATACACCCCTACTTCATAGCACTCACAAAATCTACAAATCTCAAAAATTAACTATACCTAAACAAGCAGGGCAAATTTAAGGGGTTAAAATTCATCATATGATGACTCAATGAAGCAACCTAAAAGGCCAAGTCCAAGCTCCCAGCACCAGTTGTAAATTACAATCCAAAAGGCCAACACTACAACTTGGTAATGAAGTGCATAACACAACTCCAAAGAAGAAATTTTGGGAGTATAAATATCGGAACTTGAATTGATTTGTGTGGATTCAAATAAAATTTAATATAAAATTATTAATTTTTTTAAAATTCATACAAATTCAAATCTAAACCCAAAATTTATATTCTCAAACACAAGACAGGGAAAAGCTCGAGTAAACTCAAGAAGTCGATTGATACATAGAAGGAATTTATTGGTTCTGTTACTTTTGTATGCCCTTTTTCATTTGCAGAAACAAAACCAGCAAATTTATTGTTTCACTGTCTATAACTAGAAAATGTAGAAAGATCTGTAGAAAGTAAAGTCTGCAATTATTGAAGATGACTATGTAATGATTTCAAGAGACAGCATCAACCTAGAAATTCAATGGCCTGACAAAAGATCCAAATTCCAAAGGCTTAAATTTTTGTCAATATGGTAAAAAGAAGAGTTCAGGAAACACAGCAGAACTGAAGATATTTTAAGAGATTATTTGAAACCACTTAATAGAAGAACTTTCAAAAAAAAATGTATTCATCTAATAAAGCACTTATCTAAAACCAATCCAAAATTATTTATCATAAGTACTTTTTCCGGTAAGTACTTTTTTCAGAAAATACCTATTTTATTTAAAAAAGAAAAGTTAATTTGAAAAAGTACATTTTGAAATTATTAAGCATAAACCAAGCACTACTCATTGACACAAATACTTCATTTAAATACTTTTCATAATAAATACTTATTTTTCAAGACATTCCAAACGGGGCTCAAGAAATTAGATAACAGGTTCAAAATGAAGGCAATGCACAAACAGATCAGTGCATTCGACAGGCGTCCCGCGTACAACTAGAACAGATCAAGAGATGAAGTCGTGTACCAAACTTAAGCAATTCAGTAAGCAGTTTCTTTGAATATGCAATTCGAAGCTGTAAATTTTAACAAAATAGGGCTCTGCGTAAATCTGGTTCCAACAAAGAGAGGCATCCGGCCAAGAGGATGAAAACCTGCAAAGGCAAAAAGGAAAGTACCTTATCACAACTGAAACATTATTGAATTCAGAAACAACTGATTTCTAATTTTAGTTTTAGATTAGTACCACATTGGTGACTCACTGTTTCATCCTTGATCCAAAAGCCTGTTCATGCGCCACACACATGGGTAAGAACTTTAGAACAAATCATTAGCCAAAGTTGAGAAACACATTATCATATGTAGTTCATGGGAAAACCACAACTGGAACATTCAACCATTTAACAAGGAACATATCAACACAGAGAATAATCAAAGTTCTCACTGAATAAAAATTTTATCCGAATGACCATTTCTCAAACCAGCATGAGGCAGTTAGAATTATCCCTAAGCAAATACAGGTTTGAACAGGAATGCCAGTTGAAAATGAATTAAAAAGGTGTCCATTACTACTTTCTGAGAAGTCAAGTTCTACTCAAAGTCTCAAACACACAGTGTCATGATTACCCATAGCCAAACCATTTAATCATTAAAACTACACTTGTTCACAACCAATATGCCACACAAATGAAGGATAAAACAGGGAATCAACATTTTGGAAATTTAAAATATATATATATAAAGAACCAAAGAAATCAAATAGCAAAAACAATATTACCAAGATATCTGTCTACATAGTCAATATTAGCTGGGGAAAGAAAAAAGCTTAAAATAAAACATGAATAATGTTCAATACCTCAGCAAACATGATGGGTACCTGCTGCACAGGCCATTGTTCAAATGATTCGCACAGATTCCAATTCCTGTAGCTATCAATCAACATTAAACAAAGAGACTTCAGAGTCAGGCCAGACAGTAATATATAACTCCTACCACAATATGCTGCTAATTTGAATTTGAAGGATGCTCAAGTAGTTGGAAAAATCAATTTTAAATTCCAACTACTAAAATACAATTGGAAAAGATTACTGAATGAACAAAAAGATAAATATTTCATTCAAAATTAGAGAAAAGATATGGTACAACATTCAACAACTTGTGTAACTCAAAATGACAACACTAGTGCACTGCTGAATACACAAGAAAAGAAACAGAAACATTTAAAACCAATCGAGGAAGTTCATATAAAGACAACATATGGTACACAATTTCAGTACACAAAAAGACTACATTATGTTAGGACATATAAACAGTTCATCACTGGTTACTGACAGCAACTATATCAGGTTTCATGCTGATGTTACTGGCCATTCCTTCCAATAGTCATCAATCATCTATTCTTCATCTTCATCATCTTCATCAAAATCTTCTTCTTTCTCCTCTTCATTTCCATAGCTTTCTTCTTCTTGTTCCACATCATCATCATCAACAATGAAGCCTCCTAGCGTCTCATCATCTTCATTGTCATTGTCTTCTTCCCCTGCACGGATAGTCTTTTTCCTTGTAGAACTTCTACTAGTGCCCTTGAGGGACTTATTATGATCCTTTGACCTCGTAGAAGAATATTGGGGTCTTGGGAACTGCTTCAATTTTGTAATTAGCTCTTTATCATCTTCACTTTCACCTGTCCAGTCTTCATCATCATCACTGCCTTCGTCTATCTTGCTCTTTCTCTTAGCAATTCTCTTCCTTTTATGCCCACGAACTTCATTGTCATCACTATCTTTCCTAGGTTCCTCAAGGAACCAATTCCAATTCTTGATATCACGGATCATTTTTTTGGGATAGTGATCGAACTCATGTCCCATTACAAGAAAACCAAACTCTGCATTTCCCACAGTATCACATGCAATCAATAGAAGCATAACATTAGAAACTGATATAAAATTCAATAAGATATACTCAACCAGTGTGCATAGTAGCTACCATAGGTTGTTAGAATCTCACGATACGTGATTTGATTCATACAATTCATATCAAGTCCACACCAAATCAATTCGAATCTTACTAGCAAATCTAAAAACAATTCAATTGTGGCCAAATCTATCAATTCACTTCGTGAACCTAACAAAACAATTTGAATCTATCAATGCACACAATTCAGGGTATATCACATCCTGACGGACCCAATTAGTTTAAAACCCCAAAGCAACATTTTATTTTTTCTTTATTGCTTTTATTTTTACATGATTACCTTCTATGCCTCGTCTACATCAGTTTTGTGCTAAAAAAAGAAAATAAAATAGAAATTTAAGTCTTATGTTGCCTTCATAAAACTATTGTTCACTCTTGAAGGAGTATAGTGTTATGCCATTGAGAAGAAGGGGCATATGCTCATCAGCTAAGGTGGTATTCATGTTTAGTTGTGCTTTTAAGATTCAAAAGTTGGTTTTTTTAGTAGTTTGTTCAATTATTATCAATTTTTAAGTTAATTATTTTTTTTCTTTTTGATTCGAGAAAGAATATGCATGGAATATTTTTTTAATTGTTGTTAAACACCAAAAGTTAAGCTTTTTTTGTATTTTTTCTTGATTCTTTCCCTTAAACAACATAAAGTTCATTTTTCATTAATATTTCTTGACTCGTTCTGTTACTTCATTTGTTTAGGGAAAGCATACAAATAAAATGCGATTTTTTTTTACTGTCATAATTTTTAAATATAGTTTACTATTTTGCTTGTTGTTCGTGTATCAATATATGCATGGCATTTAAAATCGATTTTGGAAATCCATACTAAATTTTACGAATTGATTCAATTCGCAATTCTCAATTTGACAACTATGGTGGCTACATTAATTTATTATACTTCATTGAAATTACAACACTGGATACATTCAGCAAGGAGTTCACCTTGTAAGCATGGCAGATGAAATTTTTTTCAGAAATATCATCATTTGTTATGGCACAAAACTTCCATGAGAGCAATTAAGCAAGGGAACATCAAAGATCAGCTGATTCAGCTCTATGACAATGATTTCCAGTGTTCCTGTGGCTGGATTGGCTATTTATGTTAAAGGTCTCATAGAATGTTACGACCTGATTAAATAACACTGGTTAGCTTGTAGTGGAATTCCCCCCACTTTTCTCCTAGATTAGGGAGTTTTATTTATTTATTTATTTTGGTTTGAAGCATTTCTCATTAGTTACATTTTGAGCTTTTCTGGAGAGCTTTCAAAAGGCAAGAATCTAAGGCTTTTAAAAGAAAAACAGCTACTTTTTTTTCAATGAATTTTCATATCCCATGTATACCTTTGATGTTTTTCAAATATTACAAAATTGCCTATTCTTGTATTCTTGGAAATTTTATCAACTATATATTGTAGTCATTTAATACACCTTAACAAGGTCATAGCTTTTTCTTTTCAATTTTTTTTTTCTTTGACAGGACAAACTGAGACAGCTTCTCGTTTTTAACAGTTTCTCTCTTTTTTCTCTCTCTTTTTTTGACATGGGCAAATAATGTTTAAGTCAACCTAAATTAGCTCTTTTCATCAGATATAGGAGTGCCAAACTAAACCTTAATGAGACGTGGACAAAAGACTAATAAATGTAACATTAGAACTTTAAAATTGTCACAGTATATAATGATTTTAAAATAAGCCTAACCTAAGATATGATGATCATATTAGGAAAAAGAACTAGTTAAAACATGACATTTAAAGAAATCTCACCACATTTTTCTGAAATTAATTTGAACTATTGGCATTTATAATTCGAAAAGTGTAGAATATTTTACAGAAAAAGGCTCACAGATTCATATATAAACCCTGCTAATTGTCAGTAAGAATCAAAAGCATTATCAATATGGATTTATCCTCATTATTTCTAGTAAGACAATTTTAAGAGAGAACGATTATGTTTGGTTAGCAGAATGCATATGCCTAGGAATAAAATGGTCATACAATAATGATTTAAAAGCTTGCAAAAGAGTCGGTGTTGTTATCAAAAACAACAACAACAACAACAAAACCAAGCCTTAGTCCCACTAAGTGGGGTAGGCTATATGAATCCTTTTCCGTCAATTTATGCGATCATGGACCATTTCTTTTGATAGGTTCAAAGATATTAAATCCTTACTCACTATCTCCTCTCAAGTTATTTTAGGTCTATCCCTACCCCTTCTACTGCCCCCCACAGTAACTAAGTCACTCTTCCTCACAGGTGTTGTTATCAAAAAGCAAATTTAAATGCAAAAAAATTATTAAAAATCAAATGTGTTGTTATTAATAAGGATTTGAAAGCAAATGTAAAAATGCAAGAATGTATATGCCTAAGAATAAAATGGTCATATAATAAGGATTTGAAATTTTGCAAAAGAAAAGATGTTGTTATCAAAAAGCAAATGTAAATGCAAAAAAGTTTAGTAAACCATTAACAAAGTTAATTAGAGAAAACCAAGGTAACATAAGAAGAGTGTCGTGTTGAGAATTCCACTTGTGAGTTTGTCCCACATTGAAAAATTAGAATGGATGATGGGTGCTTATATACATGGTTGAGCCCAAGACACAATAGGATTAAACTTTTGGGTCAAGTTGGTGTTCACTCATATGTATCAAGCCCACCCATGGGCTCCTCCGGTCTTAACACGTGGTATCAGAACCGATAATTCGTAACTCTGAGTCAGGGACATCATTAAAGTTGAGACGTGAAGCTAATTCTCCTGACATGCTAACAGTTGAAGGACAAAATGTGTGACCGAGACCAATAAGGATCATCTAGGCCTGGGATGGATTCGAATAGGATCAAGACGTGGGAGGTAGGATTAGTTCGGAGGCATGTGAAATGCAATCCGAGGCACTTAAGGCGCCAGTAGAAAAGCCCATTTGAGCAACTGTTGAAAGGGAGATGATTTCCGTTCAAGGGGGAGCAGTTGGAACTCACAAGTGAGGGGGAGATTGTTGAGAATTCCACTTGTAAGCTTGTCCCACATTGAAAAATTAGAACGGATGATGGGTGCTTATATGTATAGTTGGGCTCAAGACCCAATAAGCTTAAGCTTTTGGATCAAGTTGGTGTTCACCCATGTGTATCAAGCTCACCCATAGGCTCCTCCGGTCCTAACATGTCGATTAAGATGAATTGAGCTTGTTCTAAGTGCATGGGCAAAGAATGAATTGCGGCAAGTTCATGGCTTCAAAAGGAGAAAGCATAAAGTAGAAAGAAAGAACATCTCAACAAACGCTTGTAATACAACAGCAGCACAAAATCTGCCATCTCTTTTCAAAGACAATGCTCTTTTTTAAATAAAATTTCTCCCTGATTTTTACGTTTGAAACTGATGCAACTGGATACGAATAATGTATAAAACTTCATCATCTTTACAAACTGCAAGATGGATTTTCACAACGAAAAAGAAAATTATCAGATAGCAGTATAGTGGCAAACCTTTTACAGGGTTAATTTCTGAAACATCAAGAGAGTCAAACCCAAAATCTTCGCCCCCTTTAAGTAACCTTTCAGCAAATCCATCCCGATTCTCGAAGAGTTTCCCACCGCTCTCCCCCCCATCTTCACTTTGATCCTCTTTCCTCTTCAGGGTGAACCAAACAGGTCTCTCTGCCGAGACACAGAACCCATCACCACTCACCATTTCACCTCTTTCAAACCTCCTGAAAACCCTAATTTCTCCACTTCTACCGTCACGCACCCAAATGGGGTTTTTCCCAAGAACTTCAAAATAAACTTTAGTTCCCGAACAAGGGTCTCCGTGGCTGCCATCTTTGTGGAGTTCGAATGACACATGACGATGGGAAACGGTTCGATCGTCTGAAGGAAACCCCAACCCTCTTCCAAACACAGTTTCAGAACCATTTTTCAGCAGAAATTTCGAGCCGTCGTTGCTCCCTATCTCCATTGTTAACTGATTTATTTTGAATTTTTCTCTCCCAGGAATGCTTGGAGGGAAAGGCTGAGACAACCCAGGAATGTCATGGTGAAAAGAAAAGGACAAAGGTGTAAATAAACATAAACTACACAACGGAAAGCAGTAGCAGGCTACTGAGGCAGGCAGCCCAGTTCAAATCCATGGGCTGAGCCTGAAACTTTTTGCAATGGCGAGTTTGTGCAAAAAAAGTGCAAAGCCTGGTGGGTTGCACTAAGTTGAGAAATGTTGAATGTTCTCATGACATTATAAATTTTCGAAAATTTATATGGCTTTGTAAATAAGACGGCAAATGATTTGAGCCGCTGGTGAGCTCCTGAGCATCCACTTGATAATAGTTCGCTCAAACTCATTTGTTAAATTAAATGAGTTGATTTCTAACTCAAATTTCAAAATGTCAACTAAACAAGTCGAGTTCAGATTAGTTCATACTTGACTTGTTAAACTCGTAAATCGGCTCAATTAACAACTCTCGAAAAGACTTATTTAACAACTCACAAGCCGGCTCTTTTATCAGCTCACTTGTTCACTAGTAACTTATAAACTAACTCGATATTAGACTCATGAACTAGTTCGATACTAGGTTTGTGAACAAAATATTAATCACGTTAAAATTTTGATTTAATTTTTTTACTTTAAATATATTTTTCTTGAATTATATTTATTAAACATCAATTATTTTAATTAGTTTAGTGGTTTGGTTCTTTTATTAGTGTAAAATGAGTTTGAATTGAGTCGAGTTTGAATTGAGTCAAGTTTGACCTCGAGCTCGAGCTCGGCCAGCTCGTTTATATATGAAATGAATCTTAATTGAATTGAACTTGAGTTATATATATGCTAAACAAGTTAAACTCAAACAAAAAACTTTAAATTCAAGTCAAACTCCACTTGACTTGACTCATTTGCAATCCTAATCGCGAATAGGTTTTTTACAATTTAAAAAAAAAAAATTATAAGATGAACTCATTTGAATAGCAATACTCTTATTTGTAACAAGCTTTTTTTCCCCCCTCAATTGCAAGTCAATATTTGGTCTATATTATGCAATCTAAGTCAACTTATTTTCCATTTCATATCGTTCTTAGTCCTCAAGATTCAAATTTAAGACTTGTAATATGAGAATCTCAAACTTTAACCATCGATACCCCATAAGAGAAACATAATCAACTCCCTAACTTTACAAAAAAATTTGTCTAGAGACAAGTTTCTCTTTTTGCATATACCGTAAATTGTAACAATACTTATGATCGTATATCAAGAATGTTGAGTTGTACTTGTATATATGGATTTTAATTTTAGACTCAAATTTTTATAATGGTAGTTGAGAGAATGGATTTCGTGCCTTAGATCTGGATTTTTTTAAATTTGAACTAATATACCTAAAAAATATCCTCATTAAAGAGGGAGATCGGAATTTGACCCACTCATCATAACATCTTCCATAAACACGCGAAAAGACCAAAGCACTCATTGATGGCGGCAGTTATAAGATCACCCAAGTCAATGCCCTTAAAAGCTAGAGCAATTCATATTAATATCGGAGAAGCCCATGGGTAGGCTTGATACACATGGGTGAACACCAACTTGACCCAAAAGCTTAAGCGTATTGGGTTTTGGGTCAACCATGTATATAAGCACCCATCATTCACTCAATTTTTCCAATGTGAGACAAACTCACAAGTGGAATTCTTAACAATCTCCTCCTCACTTGTGAGTTCTAACTACTCTCCTTGAACGAAAACCATCTCCCTTATGAGAGTAAGTCTAATTCCCCAATAGTTGCTCAAGTAGGTCTTACCACTAGCGCCTTATATGTCTCGAATTGCATTTCACGTGCCTCTGAACCAATCCTATCTTCCACGTCTTGACCTTATTCAAATCCATCCCAGGCCTAGATGATCCTTATTGGTTTTGGTCACACACTTTGTCCTCTAATTGTCAGTACACCGGGAGAATTAGTTTCACGTCTCGACTTTTACGATGTCACTCATCCAGAGTTACAAACCGTCGGCTCTGATACCACTTGTTAGTACTAGAGGAGCCCATGGGTAGGTTTGATACACATGGGTGAATATCAACTTGACCTAAAAGCTTAAGCCTATTGGGTCTTGGGGCCAACTATGTATATAAGCACCCATCATTCACTCAATTTTTTCAATGTGAGACAAACTCACAAGTGAAATTATCAACAATTCACATCTGCACAATAATGCACTCATGAATGTCATATCACCATAATGTCAAACTCCACCACTCTAAAAGGGGCGTAAAAAATAGGTAAGAGCATCTTATCCATACTCACTATTTTATTGTCGTAATTAACCTCTTAACAAGTCCAGGGCCGGCTCTTCACAATATGAGGCTCTAGGCAAATGATTTAATCAAGGACTCTTAATATTTTGTTTAAATTTTATTTTTATTTAAAATTATTTTTTCTAACTTTTTGAGATGCAAAATCACTAATTATGAGAATAAAACATAATAAATAATGTTAATATTATTTAATTAAAACAAATTTTGGGACCCAAAAACCATATTAATATATTAAGAAAAAATTTGGGGGCCCCAAAATTTTGGGAGCCCTAGGCAGGCGCCTCAACTGCCCAAAGGCAGAGCCGGCCCTGACAAGGCCGGCTCTTCACAATATGGGACCTTAGGTGAATGATTTAATAAAAAACCCTTAATAATTTTGTTTAATTTTTATTTTTATTTAAAATTAATTTTTCTAACTTTTTGAGATGCAAAATCACTAATTATGGGAATAGAATAGAATAAATAATGTTAATATTATTCAATTAAAAAAAAATTTAGAATTCAAAATTTATATTATTATATTAAGAAAAAATTTGAGAGCCCTAAGCGGGTGCCTCAACTGCATAAAGCAGAGCCGGCTCTGTTTATTTGTATAAATTTAAATTTAAGTCTATGAATTGAGATTAGCAAATGTTGTACCCCATGGAGCATTAATATTATAGGATATTTTTCAAACAAGTTGGATGCATGATGTGGCTTCGCCTAACCACAAGAGTCTCATTTTCAACCCTTCCTTAAATCTCTGCATTAAACGCGCTTGTGCGTTTTTGGTTAGGCATTTGACTTTGTAAAATTAGCTTTTAATTTTGGGGAGTATGGGCGGTGGAGGTGGTGGAGGGAAGACAGCGGCGGTGGCCGGGAACTGAGGGGGCGTGTAGGCCATGAAGAGCCCTGCTTTTTGTGAGGAAGAAGATATGACCCATTTGGGTCTTGGTTTGGTCATGGGTCGGGTTTAATTTGGGTAAAGGGCCTTAATCTGGCACATGAAATTTGTAATTGGTGTGCTCCAGTTGACACAATAAAATATTCAAACTCAACTCCATTTAAAAATGTTAAAATTAAAACTTTATTCAAATTCAATTAATTCCAAAACTGTTAATCTCAAACTTAACTCAACTACAAATTCTTAGAACACTCGACTAGATTTTAATATTAAATACATGTATAAATATATAGTGTATACATATAATATTAAATATATTTACAAAATATATATTATATGACTTATATAATATAAAAATAATACAATTGAGGAGTTCAATTAGGCTCAAAAGTCAACTAAAATTCTGTTACCGATCTCAAACTCAAGTAACTCGAACTCGAAAAAAATTGAGTTGAGTTAGAGAAAGATTTGAGTTTGAGTAACTCGTGAGTAGACTCAACTCACTTATAAAAAAATAAATTTTTTTTAAGACATGTTTGTGTCTTTTTGGTAAATTTCATGAGACGTTTGTGATATTTTTGAAACCTTAGAAAATGTCTTCGTCATTTTTGACAAATTTCATGAGAGGTTCCTGAGATTTTTAAAATCTCACGAAAGTTCTCTATCTTTTTATCAAATCTCAAAAGACACGAGTATCTTTTGCCCAATAAAAATTATGTCTTTATTTTTAAAATTTTAACTATTTACAATTTGTACTATAAAATCACTTTTATCTTAAAATTACCACACATGTTTTCATTGATTCCAGTTGGCAGGGCGGACTCCAGGGGTTGCCTTTCACGAGGTCAGGGATCTTCCCACCTCGGGTTCGATTCCTGCGGCTGGGCGCCTGAATTTACCCCTCTGTGGTGTGTGGGGCCATACTACAGGGCGTAGGATTAGTCACAGTCCGGTGCGACGGACCGTAAAACGGACGTCATTGACGGTAGTGGACACCCGGGACGTACCCAAAAAAAAAAAAAAAAGAAATTAAAAACATGAGCAAATGATTGCACATAATCATACAAGGCTTTTATTTATTTATTTATTTACCATATTGGCACTCTAATATTTTACAAATTACAAACTTAATGAACACTTAAATTCCTTTCATTTTAAAATTGGTATTTAGATTTTCTACCTTTGATATGTATTTTTTTATATGTCATTTAACTTGTTAATTATTTTTCTATTTGTTATCAAAATATTTTATTTTATCTTAAGTTGGAAAAACTTTTAAAGTTATATCAAATTACTAAATTAATGGAGACTCTATCCAATCCTATTTCATCATCACTTTTTTTCTAATATATACACATATAAAAAGAAATATAATGTCCAAAAAAAAGTGACAATGTATATAAAACGAAATTTTATATTACATTAACTAGTATTATAAATAATAGTAATAGAAATAATAATTTGATCTTGCTTTCCATCTAATTGAAAAAAAATTCTATGTATTAATTTTTTCCAATGATTACTTTTAGTAATATTCATTGTGATAATGTAAGGCTCGAGAGTACTGTCACTCCACTCAAGTTGACAAAACAATATTATTTATTTAATCAATAGTGTTACTTTTTAAAGTAGTGTAATATTATAAAATTCTAAACATTATACATTTTTAGTTAATTAAGAGATTATTGGAAAAAAATTGTATAAACAAGATAGTGGGTAATGTAAATGAAAAGTAAAATTAAGGTTTTGCTTTTAAAAGTTTCTTTAGTATTCATTTTAAAATACTTTTAATAACCTTTTTTTTTCTCTTTTTTTTAGACCTTTGGAAACAATTTAAAACTCTTTGGACTATAAAATACTTCTTCTTTAATTTTTAAATCTTTTCGAGTTCTTTAAAAATAGATTTAGGGAAAAACAAGTTTTTTTCTTTTTACAAATAGCCAACTCAACTCCCATTCCCCAAATTATTAAAATGCAATAATCATTTCTTTTTTGTCTTAATTTGATCAAAATGGCATTTCGCTCAAAGGGTTAGAAGGAGATGGTGCATCAAGTCATTCGCATGGACCAACTTGATAGAGTCGATTATGTTAAAGCTTGATATACATTGTTGGCTTACCACTTAAAAAGTTTAAACTTTTAGGTAAAATGGTAATCTAACATGGTATCGAAGCTGGTTACTATGAGGTTTTGGGTTCTAGTCTTGTCGCCTGCATTTATTCTATGGTATTTAAAAAAAAAATTATGTGTTTATCTCTTCATGTGTAGTCGGACTACACGTGCGGGGGAGTGTTAAAACTTGATATACATTATTGACTCACAACTTAAAAAACTTAAACTTTTAGATAAAGTGGTAATCTAACATATTGCACCCATTTCAAGGGAAGATTATACATTATTAAGTCTCATTGCATGACAATCATCATCCCTAAATGAGATAGTCACTGAGAAAGCATGACTCGAATAATAAGCGTGTTGAATTCTCATTTCATAGACTTAGGATAACTCCAATCTTCACAACACAAATTGTGTGCAAATGTGTCTGCCACTAACTCCTCGTGAGTCAGGGAGGTGAAGTGACACCATACTGTACTCAAGATAAACATATGAAAATGCAATATCCCATGATAGCACAATCACTATAAGATGACATAATTGAGGGTAAACCTTAGTGCCAACATGGATGCACACCCTAACAGCCAAGTCGAGCATACCTATGCAACCTCATTCTCTAATTGGACATCCATACGACTCTCAATCCCATCGGAAGTCTAAGGCACCTATTGAGGATGTTAAGAATATATCCCTAAGTGCTCATTAAAGTGCTTACTTAGTGCCAAAAACACCAATGGTCGTAGGACACTCATCTGATGATTCTTTTTAAAGTAATAATCGTATAATCATTCTCGTTCTAAGATGATTAAATAATCATAGGTCTAAAGAATTATACTTGGTTGAGAACATTTTGTTGATAATTGTCCAAATTCACCATTAGGTCATAGTGACACACAAAGTCCATTTATAACATCTCCATAATTGAATCCATGTTCAATGTAGTTACTTCCAAGCCACATCGGAATGCCAATTGGTCCTTTTAAGCCTACTCATAGACCCTCTAGTGTATGTCATGGATGCAAGAATATTACATCTTGACACGTATCACATCTTCACCACATTTAGACCCTATCTCATGCTTCTTTCCTCCACTGCAAAATAGACATCTTAGGGGTTAAAGTTTGAGATTTCCATATTATAAGTCTCATATATGACCCACTTTTTGACTAAGATGCACCAAATATGAGATAACTAAAGAAGTAGAACCCACATACATTTGTTAAAATTATAATAGTTTGAGAAAAATAATCATGTCATTGACGTTGTAATCCAAGACTACCTAAAAACTTTTCTTGAATAAAAAAGGTATAAGATAAGAGATAACCTACCTCCAATTAGGTGGTTTAGATTGAGTGCAAGTTTTTAATAGACTCAAAAATTTATACCTTTAGTATGAAGATGAGCAGTGCCCTGTGACCATTATGAGTCAACATAACATTAGTAAATTGGGTACTACAGGATGACCATAGTTTATCTCACTCTCTTTGCTATTATTATATGTACCTGTGATGGTCATGCGTATGTGGCATTAAGGTTTTATTTTTTCATAAAATTAGAAATATCACATAAAATATAAAATAGGAGAAAAAAGAGAAAAAATGTTCACTTATCTAACAACTCATATTTTAAATAATTAATTAAATTCTGAGTGATTATAGAAAAGTTTTAACTTAATCATATAATTATGAATTGAAAGTTTTGTCCAGACAGTTTAATCTAATAATTTGCCCATAAAAAGGAGACTATTTTGAGTTTAATTAGTTACCCAATAGGGAAACGACACGTTAGAAAATTAAAATTAATTTTTAATTTTTTTAGGGGAGTTGAATGTAATTGAATGGTTGGGTTCCAAAATCCTAAATTTGGATGTAAAACGGGCATTTGCCGGTCACCAGCACCGACACCGGGCGACAGACTCCCACTTGATTGCGGAGTAAATACCGGACAACTGCTTGGGTGGAGGCAGCGAGCCAGTCAGGCCCCCCTGCCCCGCTATGCCTGAATCTCTGTTCTTAATTTAATTTGCGAACAGCAAATAATTAATTACAGTTGGTTTGAATTTTGGGCAAATCCAAATGTCCAATCAATCACCGTCATACTAGGAGTGGAATGCAATCCTATCCTTGGATTACTTACTACCCCTCACATAGTCACATAATCACATTAGAAGTATGAAAGCTAATAAAGAGCCTTGAACTTTCAATTATAGGAATTGGTCTATTTTTCTTTTCGGCATTCCTACTAAGAAGGTAATTGAATAGTAAAAACACTTGCAACTTTTTTCTTAACTTTAAGACATTAGCTATCATTATTTTGACCCCTTTATTTTTCCCTCTTTTTGGAAATTTTTAAAAGTAATTTAACCAAATGAGCTAATGTAAGTGATTGCAAAATGTAAAAATTGTCTGACTTATTTGTGAAAAATAAAAATTAAATTATTAGTAGTAGAAAATTTATCTTCAATTTTAAGTCGTGTTTAGCATTTGAAAAATATGAAAAAACGTGAAAAAATATAAATAAATTTATTTTTTTATATTTAGTTTATCGAGAAAAGAAAATAACATTTATAGCAAATCAATAAATGAAGTATTATTGTATGCATGATTAAGATTTTATTTCTTAAAATTTTAATTGTATTTTAATAAATTTTTATTTTAGTATTACTCAATGTAGAGATAAAATAAAATGAAAATGCATTTCTTTTTTTTTTTTTTTGTTTTTTTTTTTTTTTGTCTTTTTTCTGAAACAAAACCCTTAATTGAAAGGTGTAGGGTGTGTTTGATTCCCTTTTTTCCCACAACTTCTCCTTTCTAAAAATAAAAAATCTGGTCTAATGTGTTTGGTAAATGGTAAGTAACTTTTTCAATACTTAACATTTTTGGATAACTTTTACGATTTGAAAATTTTAGAAACTAAAAGTTAAATTTTTTTTCTTCGACAAATTATTTTATTCCACTATTAACCTTAATATTTTTTTTCAAACATTACAAAATTATTTGCATTAATTATATTTTCTAAAAATACATATTCATTTTAGTCATTTTAAATATTTTTAGACAACTTACAACTTTTTACGAAACAGTCAATGCTAGCTTTTTGTTTTTAACAATTTATTTCTCACAGGGGAACCAATTTTTTTTTAAAACAATACCAATAAGCTATTTTTCATCAATTATTTTTTAAAATATCATTTTAAATTGTCAAAGGGAACTAGGCCTAAGTATTTGATAGAAAAAATATGAAGTTTGAAATGTTTAAAGCGTTCAAAACAGATATACCTATATACATGAGTAATGCAGAGATGAGATAAAAAAATGCATATATAAATTTGTAATATTTGGGAAAAAAGAGAGGATACAGTGCTATAAAATTGTTTGCTAGAAAAAAAGTTCAGGCATGTTTGCTATCAATTTCTATTTTCCGTTTTAGTTGTAATATAGTGAAAAATCAAATTATGATAATATTCATTTTCTTACCTAACTAGGTTTTTTATTAATTTTTTATCTCTATTGTTAATTTTCATCTGCTTTTGTGGAGAATTGAATATCAATTCTTATAATTTTTGGTGTTATGTCAATACTTCAATATGTAGAATTAACTTTTTATACATTAAACCGTTTATCTGTACATAATTTTTAATTAGAATTAAAATAAAATAACCATGTGAATTCAAAATAGAATTAAAATAGAATATCCAGAAAAAAAATTAAAAAAAATAAAGTTAATTGAAAATTAAGTAAAATAATTTTAATAAATTTTATTTTTTTGCATTAATTTTATTTTATTTTTAATTATTATTTAATTTAAGTTTCAATTTATTATAGTTTGGTAAATATTAACTAAATAAGTCATTAGTTTTCTATTTTTAATTTTTTATTTTCAATTTTTATAGAAGTTACAAATAACTCTTTAAAAGTCAAAAAGCATTTGTATCTTTTTGTAGGAATTATTTGCCCTCTGTTGCAAAAATAATAAAAATAAATAAATAAACAATGATTCGTGTGAGAATACATTTGCTTCATTTGTTCACCAACTCATCATACCCTTTTTATTAGGTAAGTTCAAACCAACTAATTTTTATCAAACCGAGCTTAAACATGGTAAAACTCGACTCAACTCGTTTGCAACACTTACTTCTAATGACATAGTTTATAAAAATTCAAAAACACATAATTTCACGATCACCTCTCGTCTAAACAAGGTGGAGATGAGTATGAAAAAAATAATAATAAATCTTGGAACCAAAATTCATCAAAGCTTTTTTTTGAAAAAAAAAATAATTATTCAATTTACTACAACTTTAGAATAATTAATAAAATTAAAGTAAATCATATGAATAATTAAGTATACCCCACTGAAATAAAATCATGCATGGATCCTCCTAGGGCCTAGCAGTGATACACAAATATATGGACATTTTTTTAGGCTTAAATTAAAAATTAAAAAATTGTCATTAATTATATTCCAAATAAAAGACATGAATTATGAGAAGGACTTGAGGGCACTTGTTTGAATGATTGCTTATGCATGCAAATGCACTTTCTTTCGCTTGGATTCTTCCTTTTCACCTCTCTCTCTCTCTCTCTCTCTCTCTCTCTCTTCTTTACACTGACCATAAACACTATTATATTTTATTAATTGTCTTTCTTATTGCCTGTTCCTTACTAAAATACAAACCCATCACTGGATCCCTAATTAGAAAATGCAATTAGAGATCATTGAGATTGTATTTTTCTAAAAATAATTGATTAATTTACAATCAACAAAAATTTCATACATATACGGAAAATGTTTGATGTCCATTTAAATATCCTAAGTTAAATCCTGAGTCGGTGCTTCGATATCATAGTAATAGCCTAGTAGGATTGGTATGAGTGTAAAACCTATAATTTGTTTAGTTGAAAACTTATCTGCTATGCTAAAAGTGATCGAGAGAAGTATAAAGGAAATTGGGTAATTTTACAGCCAACCATCGATAGTTTCATTATACCCTTCGACGGTTGCTTCGACGATTTCAGACAGAAAGTTTTTCAGGAGAAAATCGTCGATTTCATTTATAAGAAGTTACATAACTCTTTTTTTTTTTTTTTTATGTCTCTATGTCGCTACAAATTAAGATTTCTATATCCAAATTTAATCAAAAGTATGTAGAAAGAGATAAATGCTCTTGTTCCGATATGCTATGTAATGGTTCATGAACAAAAAATAGTAATGTGTCTTAAAGTAATGAGAGAGGGTTTTAAATGAGAGCTATTTGGTTTATTAGGATTATTTAGAATCACTTATGCGTGCTTTTCAAACAATTATTGAATTTAATATGTGTTGATAATAAATGCTGAATTAGAAAAATATTAAAAGTTGTAAGTACTCGCGTTTGGTTATAAAAGTGCTCATTTTAAGTGATAAATGTTGTAAGTTCTTTTTTAAAGTGCTCCCAAACAGAGACTAAATCATGACTGGATCTTAACGAGCAAAGTACCATCCTTTTTGTTGGGCTATAATTTTTTTTTTTTCATGCTATAACAAAGTTTGTGCATTGCGAAAATAATGTTTTATGGCTCTTTATTTCTGCTTTTTTTTTTTGTAGATTTGTGTTATAAATTTAGAAATATAAAATTAGTTTTTTATAAGTGATAGGAAATCTAATAAAATAAAAATAATAAAACTTAAACACAAATAAAAATACAAATATAAACATGATTTACAAATAAGCGAAGGCATGAGTATATCGCTTTCTTTAAGGGGATTCAAGCCCATTGCGGTTTTTGGCTTAGCCTAAGAAACCGGTGAAGTAGAACTCTTTAAGACTTGTCTCCCTCAGGATACAATAGCTCGATTTGAATCATAAACTCTCTCCTATTCTGCACAAATGGAGGAATCTAAAGCTCCAAAAAAGAACATCTTTCTTTGCTTATCAAACTCTCTATACTCAAAAAAAGATTATATGATGAAAATGAAGAGAAGAGATTGGTGTATTGTGCTTATGCTTCAAAGGTCTTTTTATAAGCACAAAATAACCTTTCATTCTCCATATACTTAATAAATAAAATGTATATATATTAAATAGATACACACTTAGATTTGAGTTACAGTCACATAATTTACCTTATGAATTTATGTGATACATAAATGAATGACCTAATTAAATATGGATACATAACCCAATCCAAGGTACATGCTCCCAAGATAATAAATAAAATAAT